>NC_089224.1:72208583-72463583 GCF_963924675.1 Phocoena phocoena | reverse complement strand
AGCTAGATCACAAGAAGCCTTGCAGCTTTTCCTTGCCCTCTTAAAACCCTCACTCTGGGGAGATGCCAGTTGACATGTAAGAAGTCCAAGTACCCTGAGACTGTGGCATTGTGAGGAAACCCAAGTCAATCATGTGAAGAGCCACATGGAGAGAGATGCATTGTCAACCCATAGCTCTTCCAACCATGCCAGCTGAGGTGCCAGACACGGTGAGTGAAGAAACCGTCCTGCACACCCAGTCCATTACACTTTTAGATAAGTTCCCCAACCCCATCTGACTACAGCTACTCGAGAGACCCTAACCAGGAACCTCCCAGTCGAGCTCAGTTGACTCACAGAAACACGAGTGATAACAATCCATTGTTTTTAAGGCATTGCATTTTGGGATGGTTTGTTACACAGAAATAGAGAACCAGAACAGACACTGTCCAGCTTCCATATTTTTCCTATATTATTTTTTCTGCTACCTCTTGAGTGAATCAGGCTGTTGTGAACTAGCCTGGGAACCTGACCACTAGTCAGGACATGGATGCTGGGATGATGTTCCTCAGTGACCAGCAAGGGAAGTTGTGTGACACACGATCATATAATTAGACATTTCTATTTTGGCCCAGGAAACGAATATGAGGGAATGGATTCTGCTCTTTCTCAAGCATTGGAGGATATTTCTGAGTCAGGAAGTTCCTAAATTGGGTGCTCAGAGAGGAGGAGGGCTTCTGTTAGAATTTCTGTCTCAATCATGTGAACTGTTTCAATTAAAGTTTTTTTTTTTTATTCCTTGGACAGCAACCATTTGGTTGCATTTTGTTGGGAGGACAATTAGATAGAATCTTTCCCAAGATAAAATGGTGCCCTCGGGCTTCCCTGGTGGCGCAGTGGTTGGGAGTCCGCCTGCTGATGCAGGGGACACGGGTTCGTGCCCCGGTCCGGGAAGATCCCACGTGCCGCGGAGCGGCTGGGCCCGTGAGCCATGGCCGCTGAGCCTGCGCGTCCGGAGCCTGTGCTCCGCAGCGGGAGAGGCCACAACGGTGAGAGGCCCGCGTACCGCAAAAAAAAAAAAAAAAAAAAATGGTGCCCTCAAAATTGCCAACATTTCTAAGAATGATGGTGCTGACAATCAGTATTATATTGTACTTTGATTCTGTTCCATTAGCTTCTCCGTCTCAACGGGTAAATAACGTCACAGTATTTGCTTTTCACCTTTCATTCCCGGATCTTCAGATGTAGACTTATCATTGTAATTCATTTTCAGCCTCTGGATTGGCAGTTATTTTTTGGCTTTATTGCATTGACAAGAACATGTTTATTTCAGCAGCCTGTTCTGGTCCTTTTTCAAAGTCAAGAGTTCATAGACGTAAAAATATCCTCAGCTCCTTACTAAAGAAAAAAATCATTTTCCTATTAGTTTATGTTAACCGCATCTTTCAGATGAAAAAACCATAAAATCCCAGACTGTCACAAATACTGGGCTTCCTAGTGTCCAGGTGGATAGCTGGTATGGCTTTTTTTTTTAATTTATTTTTATTTTTTTTGCTGTACGTGGGCCTCTCACTGTTGTGGCCTCTCCCATTGCGGAGCACAGGCTCCAGACGCACAGGCTCAGTGGCCGTGGCTCACGGGCCTAGCCGCTCCGCAGCATGTGGGATCTCTCCGGACCGGGGCACAAACCCGTGTCCCCTGCATCGGCAGGCGGACTCTAAACCACTACGCCACCAGGGAAGCCCCTGGTATGGCTTTTAATTGTCTTCCACCTAATCCTCCTTGTCCATGCAGGGAAAGCATGAGTGAGTGGTTACTTCTTGAGTTCACCCAATAATGCCGAAACGGACTTTGGCATTAGACTGATGTGCTTCAATATCAAGCTCATATTGTTTAGTTGGTGACCCTGGGTGTGGTACTTTACTTTTATAGCCTCAAACTTCTTGTGTGTAAAATGGGGATCATAGTGGAACCTAACATTTAGAGTTGTTTTGAGGGTTACATGAGATACTGACCCTAAATTGAATGCTTAATAAATGTTAGCCATCTGTCACTCATTTAGGTGTTTTATAGGGTAGGTCACCGTTGTGTTTTGACTTACTGATCACTACTTTGGAAACGTGAAAAGTGCACTTGTTAAAATCTTGATCTGCATGTTTTTAAGATGACTTGGATCTATCGTGTCATACCTGATGAGTTTAGGGTGTTCTTCCTGGATTGAATCTCCTGTCTTTCTCTCATTGAATTCATCTTCTAGAGCATAACTCTGAGAAGACCACTTTTCTGTTCAGAAATTTTCAGTGGCAGCTTGGAGCTGATCTCAATCAAGCGCAAACTCCTTAGCTTTGCATTCAAAGGCTGTCCCCAATTTAGCTCTGGATTTACCTTTCCAGATTTATCATGTTCCCTCTGCTCTCACCAAAGGAGGACAGTTGCATGCTTTTCCCAATATATAGCTGCTTCCCCTGCCCCCCAACCAGCCTTTACTCACATTGTTCATTCTGTCTGAAATGTATCAATACATCACCCTCAACTTCTGTCTCCCCAAAGTCTACCCTTTAAGGAAGCCCTCACTCAACGTTCATTCCCTCCACGAAGTTTTCTCTTATCCCTACTGCTTGGAATCATCTTACTTCTCTAAGCATCTAGAACCTGATGTTTATGCTTCAGTTATGCCACAGTCACAACCTACTTTTCTTATTAAGATGCAAGCTTTATGAAAGCGGGGATAATTTCTTACCCATATTTTTGTTTGCCCCAGTACTTAACCTAGTCAAATCAGTGCTTCCCAAACTATCCGTGAAAAAGAACCAGCGTTAAAAAAATTGCAATCTGTTGCAGACTAGGATGTTTGTAAGATACCATAAAAATGAATTATTAGAGAAATGAAATAAAAAAGACTTACAAAATACAAGCCTAAATATATCATTACTAGTCAATAGACATACAGTTATCCTCCCGTAGTGCTATAAATGTATCTAAATACTCAATTTCTGTACTTTTCTCATCTGCTACAAGTAAGAATTCATGGACTCCGTGACATAATGGAAAAAAAAATATTGGTTTCTTCCCCTAGTTTCTGGCACAGAGCTCCTAAAACCCTTGTAATTTTCTAAGTGATGAACACTAAGAACATCTCTTATTCTAATATTTGGTCTTTGATCCTGGTTCCTGATACAGGGCTCCTAAAACCCCTATAATTTCCTGGGTGATAGGAGTGTCTTGTTCTAATGAGATGACTCTGGGTGGACTCCTGAATAGTTCCTGGATGGGGGCTGGTTACTGGAAAGACCAAACCTTGATTAGAAGCTTGGAATTTTCAGTCCCTCCCGAGTCCTCCCCTAATACTCCAGAGAGGGGAGAAGGGCAGGAGATGGAGTTAATGACTGATCAATCATACCTACATGATGAAGACTCCATAAAACCTCAAAAGTATGGGGATTGGGGAGCTTCCAGGCTGGTGAACACATTCATATACTGGGAGGATGACACACCCCATCTCAACCAGGACCTGTACTCAGGACCCTCCCTGACCTTATCCTATGTATCTCTTCATCTGGCTGTTCGTCTGTATCCTTTAACATACTTTTAATAAACTGGTAAATGTGTTTCCCTGAGTTCTGTGAGCTACTCTAGCAAATGAATCAGACCAGAGGAGGGGGTTGTGAGAACCTCAGATTGATAGCTTATTGGTCATAAGCACAGGGTAACCTGGACTTGTAATTGGTATCTGAAATGAGAGCAGTCTTGTAGGACTGAGTCCTTAACCTGTGGGATCTGATGCTGTCTCCAGGTAGACAGTGTCAGAACTGAGTTAAACTGTAGGACACCAGTTGGTGTTGCAGAGAATTCCTGGGTGGGGGAAATCACCCACACATCTGGTCTCAGAAGTGTTGGGAGTGTGGTAGATGTGTGAAAGTAAAGGAGAAACACAGGAGAAAAGTTGAGTTTTTCCAACTCAGACTGGCACAGGTCCACAGACCACACATTGAGAAGCATGACTATACAGAACTGGTCTATAAACATGGCCACTGACTAAGTAAATCCATGGAACAGAGAATGTTTTTTTTTTTTTAATTAATTAATTAATTCTAGCATCTTTATTGGAGTATAATTGCTTTACAATGGTGTGTTAGTTTCTGCTTTATAACAAAGTGAATCAGTTATACATATACATATGTTCCCATATCGCTTCCCTGTTGCATCTCCCTCCCTCCCACCCTCCCTATCCCACCCCTCTAGGTGGTCACAAAGCACCAAGCTGATCTCCCTGAGCTATGCGGCTGCTTCCCACTAGCTATCTGTTTTACGTTTGGTAGTGTATATATGTCCATGCCACTCTCTCACTTTCTCCCAGCTTACCCTTCCCCCTCCCCATATCCTCAAGTCCAGAGAATGTTTTATAATGAATTTTCTTCTCTGATTTTCAATTATTGTCTCAGGTCCATTCTTTAAGAATATAGGATAATTAATGATTAATAAACTCTGATGGCATTTGCTCACTTTGGCTTAATGGTTTCTGAACAGTATATTGATACATTTAAAGAAACAAACAAACCCAAATATGAGTTTCATTTTGAAAGAAAACAATGGAGTGGGAAAATTGCTACATGCCGGAAGTTCAGGGATATTCCTCATTGAAGAAAAAATGAAAACTCACTTTGAGGCTTAGTGTTCTGCTTTAAATCATTTAATTTCAAGAAATACCTTTTAAATTGAAGAAATATACATCACACAATTTCCATGGTTAGTCAGGAATTACACTGAAAGTTCATTAAATCACATCTAGGGAATTTAGGTGAACTCAAGTAAGTAAATTAAGTGCTGAGTTAATTAAGTTGTTAATTAGTTAATTAACTGTTATAGTTTTAAGTGATGCCATTAATAAACTGACATAAATTTCAGTTTTACTTTCCTATATTTAGAAGTTCTTCATGGAACTGTAAAAGCTAATTCCTTCCACAGAGTTTTGAACCGAATACTAACATATTTATAATAAGATTTTTATTATTTAAGGTTGAGGGCATTTTATTTATTTATTTATTTATTTTGGCAGTACACGGGCCTCTCACTGTTGTGGCCTCTCCCGTTGCGGAGCACAGGCTCCGGACGCGCAGGCTCAGCGGCCATGGCTCACGGGCCCAGCCGCTCCGCGGCATGCGGGATCTTCCCGGACCGGGGCACGAACCTGTGTCCCCTGCATCCGCAGGCGGACTCCCAACCACTGCGCCACCAGGGAAGCCCAAGGTTGAGGGCATTTTAAAACAATTTGTCTAATTGCCTTTTTTCTTTTGCTTTTGTAAATCAGAGGATACTCTCTTCATTTCCTTTTTTCTTATATAAAATAAAATATCTAAGGTAAATAAACATGGAAGTACTCACAGTGCATAATCAGTTTGATGTATGCCACCACGTTTCTTTTTGGTATTGTTTTTAGGCATGAAGGTTTTTGAAAAGTAGTTTTCAGTTCTTTGCTGTAAAACAAACCATCCTCAAACTTGGTGGCTTAAAATAATAGTAATCATTCGTTTAGTCTACATTTCTGCAAATTGGGGAGGGCTGCATGGGGACAGCTCATCTGTTCTGATTTGGATGGGATGACCCATTTCTAAGATGGCTCATTCACCTGGCTGGCAAGTTAGTGCTGGCTTTTGGCTGGGAGCTCAGCCAGGGCTGACTCTTGGGGCCTTGGGCCCTCGTCTCCATGTTCTCTCCACGGGGTTGCGTGGGCATAATCATAGCATGGCAGCAGGCTTCCAAGAGTGAGTTCTAAGAGGCATGCATAGAAGCTGAAAGGCTTCTTAGGACCTAGCCTCAGAAATCACAGAGTGTCACCTCCACAGTGTTATATTGGTCCAGCACGTCACCAAAGTCAGTCCAGATTCGAGGGGAAGGGAATGACTCCTTCTCAGTGGGAAAAGTACCAAAGATATAAAGGAATGATTCAGTTCAATAAATAATTCAGCCCTTCAGTTAAGAAGGACTTGCAAATTCACATAGTAGGCTCTGATACTGAAAAAATAGCGATTTGAAAGTTTCCCTCTGTTAGGGCTACCTCACAGCGAGCCAAACATTATGAGCAATACCGTGAGTAAATAATGTAGTAGAAGACACCCTGGGTTTAGATAGAAGATCTGGATTTCAGTTAAGGTTGTGTTGTACTATCGAAGAGATTTTAGGGAAGTTATTTACTCTTTCTAAGACTCTGTTTTCTGATATTTAAGAGGAGGATAGTAGTATCTGCCCTATAGGTGTACATCCCAGAGTAACTGAGAAGTTCAAATAGGTTACTGTATAGGAAAGTGTATTTTAGATGGGAAAACAAATTATATCTGTGTGGCTGAGCATTCTTACACCCATTGAACTTTCTTTCTCGTACACATCTGTTGTTAATTAGTTTATACGGCATTTTATTTATTTGTGTTCATCAGTAAACCATAAATCTTGAACTACTGTCTTCTTTGGGATCATGACTGCATGGCCTCAGGCAATCTGCTTATACATTAGCGGGTAGAATTCCTACAACCAGGAATGTAGGAGAAAGTGTATCTCCCCACTGTTGGAAGCTTGGACCTTGGGATGGGCAGAGTTGGGGACCTTACCTAATATTGAAATTGTACCTGTGAAAGAGTAGGGCTAGGTTGATTGGGGGTTGACTGAGTTTCTGCATCCATCAGGCTATAAATCTGGGAGCATGAGCCATAGTGCAAGAGGGTGTCAGTGGTTACTAAGTGGTTGGAATTGTTGGCGGTAACCACGGCTACGGCACAACAGGGGAAGCCAAAATGATCTCAACTGGTCCTAGTGAAGTCTTGTCATCGGTGAGCCAAGCAATTGGGATCTGAGAGAAGCAAGCATTAGAGGTGAGAGTAGAGGAAGGAATTGACTAAATCTAGCCTAAGGAATTGTGGTTGGAGATGCTTTATGAACAGGACTTTCATCAAGAGCAAAACAATCCAGTGTCCTTCTCCTGAAGTTAAAACTAAGTAGAGGGTCTGGACCAGCTACTGGGAAGGAATGGGCCCTGTGGGTTGGGGCTTGTTCAAGTGTTAACTTAGCAGAAGTAAGAAAGCCATAGACCTCCCTCTAAAACCTCTTCAGGCCTTTATTTTACACCTTAATCAGTCTTGTACATCCCATTTCCCTTACTATGTGTGAAATCCATTAGGGCAGGCCAACCCCTTAACAAAGCAGGGCTTATTTGATGTTTGGTGAATTGTATTTCTAGATGAGTCTAAGATACGCTGTATCAAGTGTTTTCTTGGATACTGAAAAAGAGAGACCTCGTTTCACCCTTGTAATAAATGTTGGCTTCCTTGAGTAGTGGGGAAAAGAAAGTGGAGGCAAACCATTTTGGGTGGTGAGTGAGCTACTTTTGCTGCTTGCCAAGTGCATCCAGGGCTCTCAGGTGCAACTGAGTGGCAAAAGTTGGTGAGATGGGCTTGACTGAGACTTCTAAACACACACAGGTACAGAGTTGAGTGTGTACAATATGTACTTTGTAGAAGTGGAATTCTGCTCTTGGGGGAAGCATCTATGTAAGCTTGAGATGGCACCAGAGACTAATGTTCTAGGTAGTGTATGGGTAGAAATGGACATAGAGAGTGAATAAAGCAAATATTCCACATGATGCTTAAGATGTAGTTGTAGCAACTGAAGAGCATTTTTCTAAGGCAAAAGATCAATAGATGCAAAACATTATACAGTAAGTTTTATTTTATTTGGTCAGTCAGGAGATAAGTTGTTTATCAAATATTCAGGTTGTTAGAATGTTCTGCTAGGATTATATTTTATGGGAAACACTGTTGATTGTCTACTCAATATCCATTCTTTCTTTCTTCTTTAATAACAGAACTCAAAATTGTTGTATCAGGCCATGTGCCTAGCTATGAAATGACATTTTAAGGATTTGTTGCAGATAACAAGTATGCAGGGGTCACTACGTGGGGGCTTTCCAAGAGTTTTTCTGAAAGGGCAGAGTTGGCTGTGAAGCACAGCCTGTGTGCCATTCCCTCATCTCTTTTCATCCTGCCTAGAATTCTAACATGATGGTTGGAGTTGCAGCAGCCGTTTTGGGACCATGAGGAAAACCTGAGGCTGGAATTTACAAAGTATGTTATTGGAGTAGAGAGAAAGAGTTCGTGTTCTGGATGACCATGGAACTGCCATTCTAGTCCCAGACTATCCACCTCTGTGAAAAAAGTCTCTCTTGTCTCAACCACTAGTATTTTTGATTTCTGTTTGTTACAGTAGCCAAGAGAAATTCTTTCTTTAGGGTATTAAATACAATAAAATTTTCTCAACAGTATAGAGATAATGAACTTATTTTGTGTATATTTTTAGCCTCTCCTTATTCCTGAAACGATTAAAGCTAGATTTATAAGGATTCTTAAAATACAGGATTGCATAAACTAAAAATGTCAAAAGACACCCCCCCAAAAAGTGGAGATATCAAAAAAGATTCTCTTCTGTCCCACTTCATTTTATAATTCACATCAGGAACTTTGAATGCCTTACAGCTATCATTATGGAAATCATATGTTGGAAATTCTGGTTAATAAGAGTCTTGTTTAGTTGAAATCCACTATGGAGAGCTCAAGGTAGTATAATGGAAACTCTTCTAACTGGCCATCATTTGTTCAACTCATCAGAGTAACTAATGCTCTTCAGTTCTCAGTAAAACATACTGACTCATGCCCCTGTGTAGCTTGTTGAGTAGTGCCCTGTCCTATAATCAGTTGTGTTTCTTCTGAAATTCCTCTGTACCAATTGCACTTGTTATAGTAACTACATAATTTAATTAAATATTATATAGTTTGGTAACTGATAAAAGGGAAAAAATAGTTGTTTCTATGAAAACTAAGTCAAATGTTTGGAAAGACTATAAAGATGAATTTTCCATGATTTTTTTGCTTTTGGGTTAGGTATGAAGAAAGCAATTGTAATTGGAGGAAAAAGATCAGTAAAAAATTTTTAGATTGCTTTGAAAGAATCTTTAAAAAGTAGTGCATTTGAGTGTGGTGTGAAAGAAATGCCTGGGGAGCTCCAAAAGCATGGACTCAGAAGAAAAAAGATAGCCCTACATCCAAAATTGGTTAATATGTATGTGTTTAAGTGTTTTAATTGAAAGTGAAATGTTTTAAAGGTATATATGTTCTTTAATAATTTGCCATTCTGTCAGACATTTTAAGTTCATTATTCCATTAGGATGGGTAAGAGGGCTTCTGCCACTGTGTACAGAAGTCACACTTAGTGCAGGCATGTTAAATAAAGGAATGAAAATCCAAGCAGTAATTAAATGTACCAGCTGGTAAATAAGTGGTGCTGGTACTCCTCCTACTGTGTTACCCTTTGCTGCTGGGGGCAGACATTACTAATCAATCACAGTCCTCAACTGGCTCCTTTTCAATGTTGAACACCAAGTAGCTACTACCAATCAATCAGGTGGCCTATGAAATGAAATCTTTTTGTCACCCACGGTTTAGAGTGGGGTAGTGTGGTAGGTGAAAGTCATGGATTGACATGTCACTTGAGTCTGTGTAGGTTTTAAGTGTGTTAGGAAGATGCGTGTGTGGGGGATTTGATTGGGACATCCACCATCACATGGATTACTAGGATCCCTCTGACTAATCTCCCCCTCTAAGCAGTGTCCCGTTCCTCTTCACTCCATCAGTGTTTCTTCCAGAACTGTACTTTATTTATTTTTTAATTTTTTTAATTTTTTGCGGTACGCGGGCCTCTCACTGTTGTGGCCTTTCCCATTACGGAGCACAGGCTCCGGACGCGCAGGCTCAGCAGCCATGGCTCACGGGCACAGCCGCTCCGCCGCATGTGGGATCTTCCCGGACCGGGGCACAAACCCGTGTCCCCTGCATGGGCAGGCGGACTCTCAACCACTGCGCCACCAGGGAAGCCCCAGAACTGTACTTTAGATGGAGAATGTGATCTTGTCAGAGAGAGGTGAAGTTCTACTGGAATGTCCCTCAGAATCACTGGGGCTCAGCCATGCCTAGGTGCTTGGTGTGATAGCTAGGCTCTGGCAGCAAAATGTCCAGATTTGATCCTGCTGTCATCACTTCCTATGACTAAGGCAAGTTACTTAACTTCAAGTTTCCATTTTATCAATAGTGAGTTTATAAGGAGGAAAAGCAAAAATGCATGGAAGGTATAAAGGACTGGTTCCTACCACAGTCACACTCTCTACAGCAGGGTTTTGTAAACATGAATTCATGAACTCTTTGAAATCTTATACACATTTTTATGCTCAGGGTCCATGACTTTCATCAGATTCTCAAAGGAGTCTGGGACTAAAACAAAAACGAAACAAAACAAGAAAAACTTAAGGCTTTCTTGTTTAGAGCAATACTTATCAAATTTTAATAAGTCACCTGAAGATCTTGTTAAAATGCCAGTTCTAATTCAGTAGGTCTGGGATGGGGCCTGAGCCTCTACATTCCTAACAAGCTCCTAGTTGTTGCTGGTGCTGCTGATCCATGGATCGTACTTTGAGTAGCGAAGGTCTGAAGTGTCTACCCCTTTCTTTTCTTTCATAGTGCTGAGAGGCACTGTAACGTGGTTTATAAAGCATGATCTATGGGGTCCAGATAACTTGGGTTTGCTTTCTGGCTTTGACCCTTACTAATTCTATAATCTCAATCAAGCTGCTGAAATTTTCTCTGCCTCGGTTTCCTCATCTGTAAAATGGGGGAAATAATACTACATCCATGGTAGAGTTGATATGAGGATTAAATGAGATAAAGAGTTTATAACAAAATCAGAGCATAGTAAATGTTATTCTAAGTTTATTTATCAACTTGTGAGTACACTTTCTGTTGCTTCTGCCACATTCTTAGCTCTGTCTCAGATGACCTAGTACTGTCTGGATTTCCTCTTGCCCATAGTAATGTCTCCCAGTTGGCTTCTTCAGAACACTAATGATATAGAGGTTAAATAAATTTGTGAAACATAATATATCCCTCTCTTGGGGAGGTAGTATAGCAGAAAACACTTGTTTAGTCTAATTTTTTACAAATGACTTTGATCACAGACTTGAGAACTGTTTTTTTCCATCGAACTCCTAATTCACACACATAAGACCTGGTATCATAAAGTAATAATTGTAGTGGCATGCTTATGAAGAGTGGCAGACAAAATCAGGGTCATTCTGCAGTGTATTGCACCAGAGAGGGTGGCTAATTCAGGTCTTCTGGGGTGAGGAAGAAGCTCTGAATCAGTACTGTCCACCAGCTGAGTACACCCCCTAGAGCAGATGCCTCCATGAGGGGCTGGGCACTAATGAGTGCATCTATTTACTCCTGCTTTTGCCTCTGCCACATGCAGCCAGGCCCTCAGATCACACATGAACAAGCACTGCCGAGACATGTGAAATTGGGATGAGGTAGACTTTCCCATCCAGTGTTATGTTACACTTATGCCATAATACTATTTCTCCTGTCAGCGTATTGTCTTTATTACCTAATTCTCTTCTGAGAGAACATGTGGAAACAATGATTCCTTTCCCTAACCCTGGCTTTTGGATCTAGTTTTTTGTTCTTTTAAGTAAATCAAAGCTGTGGCTAAATAATGAAGCAAGGGGATTATCTGTTGATTCATATATATATTGTTCTCAATTTAAAAGTGGGTCTGAGAGAGTTCCCAAGATGGTGGGGTAGAAAGACTCTGAGCTCACCTTCTCCCATGCGCACAGCAAAATTTCAGCTATTTACAAAACAACTACTTATGAAAAAATTGTGGGACTTCCCTGGTGGCCCAGTGGCTGAGACTCCTCACTCCCAATGCAGGGGGCCTGGGTTCGACCCCTGATAAGGGAACTAGATCCCACATGCCTCGACTAAGAGTTTGCGTGCCACAACTAAAGGCCCCGCATGCCGCAACTAAAGATCCCGCATGCCGCAGCGAAGATCCCACATAATGCAACTAAGACCCGGTGCAGCCAAATGAATAAATAAATAAATAGATGAATATTAAAAAAAAAAGAAAAAGAAAAAACTGGAAACCACCAGAAAAGATCTTCTACAACTAAAGATATAAAGAAGGAACTACAATGAGTTGAGCAGGAGGCGTGGAGTTGTGGTATAGTCAAGACCGACAAACAGGAGAATAATTACAAGTGCAGAGGTTCTCCCCAAGGAGTGAGGGGTCCGAGCCTCCACACTGGGCTCCCCAGCCTGGCGGTCCTGTGCCAGGAAGATGTGTCCCCCAGGACATTCGGTTTTGAAGGCCAGCAGGGCTTACATTCAGGACCCAGAAGACTGTGGGAAATAGAGACTCCACTCTTAAAAGGGCTCACACAAAATCTCACATGCTCCAGGACCCAGGGCAGAAGCAGTCATTTGAAAGAAGCCTGGCTTAGACCTAACAGCTGATTTCAGAGTCTCCTGGAGATGCAGGAAGCAATGGGAGCTCACCCCTGGGGACATAGACACGGGCAGCAGTCATTCTGGGGAGCTCATTCTACCATGTGGACACCAGTGCTGGCAAGTGCCATTTTGAAATGCTCCCTCTAGCTTTTTAGCCTCAGGATCCAGCCCTGTCCACGCCCACCAGCCTATAGGCACCAGTACTGGGATGCCTGAGGCCAAGCAACTAACTGGGTGGGGACACAGTACCACCCACCAGAAGACAGTCTGCCTTAAAACCTCTTGAGCCCCCGGCCGACTCTGCACATGGCCCTGCCTACCAAAGGCCCAGGAACTGGCCCCAACACCAGTATGCAGGCACTAGACCTGGGACCACCCCACCAGGGCCCTTCAGCTAGTGACCCCCAGACCCAGCTCCACTCATCAGTGGGCAGATATCAGCCCCAGAATCCCCTGGGCCTTAGTCCCTCCCACGAGAGAGCCTGCTCTAGCCTTGGGAACAGCCTCACCCACCAGCAGTTTGAGACCAGCTCTGGGGTCTCTGGGCCTGCAGCTAGACCCCAGGACACAGCTCTGTCTGCCAGTGGGCCAGCATTAGCCCTGGGATTCCCTGGGGTTCCATAGTTAGTTGCCTTGTGACCTGGCCCTGCCAAGCAGCGGCTGGCAGCCTCCACACAAGGAAAGGCCTGGCAGCCAACTGAGCTGGGGGCCAGCCACACCTACCAGACTGCCCACAGTAGTCAGCCTGCCACAACAGAAGGACCCATGCAGCCCACACAGGGGGCACCCCAAGAGCATATAGTTCTGGTGACTAGAAGGAGTACATTGCTGGGATGCATAGGAAGTCTCCTACAGAAGGCCACTTTTCCAAGGTCAGAAAATGTAACCAAGCTACCAGATACATGGAAATAAAAACAGCAAGTTAGGCAAAGTGAGGTAACAGAGGAACATGTTCCAAACACAGGAGAAAGATGAAATCCCAGAAGAACTAAGTGGAGTGGAGATAGGCAATCTACCTGAGAAAAAGTTAGATAATGATCATAAAGATGATCAAATAACTTGGGAGAAGAATGGATGAATAGAGCAGGGAGTTATTGTAGAAGTTTTAAACAAAAAGTTAGAAAATATAAAGAACAACCAAACAGAGGTGAAGAATACAATAGCTGAAATGAAAAATATACTAGAAGAGATCAAGAGTAGACTAAATGATACAGAGGAATGGATCAGCGATCTGGAAGACAGAGTAGCAGAAATCATTGAAGCTGAACAGAAAAAGGAAAAAAGAGAAAAAATGAGGACAATTTAACAGACTTCTAGGGCAACATCAAACATACTGATGTTCACATTATGGGGGTTCCAGAAGGAGAAGAGAGAGAAAGGGGCAGAGACTAAATTTAAAGACATAATAGCTGAAAACTTCCCTAACCTGGGATAGGAAACAGACATCCAAGTCCAGGAAGCACAGAGAGTCCTAAATAGGATCAACCCAAAGAGGAACACACTAAGACATATTGTAATTAAAATGGTAAAAATTAAATATAAGGAAAGAATATTAAAAAATAAAAAGGGAAAAGCAACAGCAACAAGTTACATACAAGGGAACTCCCATGAGACTATCAGCTGAATATCCAACAGAAACTCTGCAGGCCAGAAGGGCATGGCACAATATATTTAAAGTGATGAAAGGGAAAAACCTACAAGCAAGAGAACATTCTACGTGACAAGGCTCTCATTCAGATCTGATGGAGACATAAAAAATTTTACAGACAAGCAAAAACTAAAAGAGTTGAGTACACCCAAACCAAATTTACAAGAAACGTTAAAAGAACTGGTCTAAGAAAAAAAGGAAAGGCCACAATTAGAAACATGGAAATTATGAAAGGAAAAATTTCATTGGTAAAGCAAATACAGTAAGTCCCCTACATACGAACCTTCAAGTTGCGAACTTTCAAAGATGTGAACGTGCATTCGCATGTCCAATCACGTAAGTTAGTTCGTGTATCTGGCGTACATTGTCACATGTGTACATCCTCTACAAGTGGTTGTTCTTTTGTGTACTTTACTGTATAGAGTACAATAACACAATATCTTTATTTCAAGCCCAGGATGTCCAGAGGCAAGCATAAAAGCAGCAATGATGTAGCTGGTACCGTGCTACCCAGAAATCACTGGATTGTTTTTTTCAAAAAGGTATATATGTGTGTGTGTATATATATATATATACACACATACACACACACACATCTCATGGTAAACATATCTATATATATACACACACACACATCTCATGGTAAACATATATCTGTCTCTATATACACACACACACACACACACACACACACACACATACACACACACACAGCTCATGGTAACCACAAGCCAAAAATCTATAATAGATACACAAGAGAGAAAGGAATCCAAACATAACACTAAAGATAGTTATCAAATCACAATGGAAGAGAACAAAAGAACAAGAAAGGAGCAAAAAAGAACTACAAAAACAAATCCAAAACAGTGAACAGAAAAGCAATACGTACTTATATATCAGTAATTACTCTAAATGTAAATGGACTAAGTGCTCCACTCAAAAGACATAGAGTGGCTGAATGGATATAAAAATAAGACCCATATATATGCTACCTACAGGAGACTCACTTCAGATCTAAAAACATACAGACTACTCTGGAAAAAGAAAGCCAGAGTAGCAGTACTTATATCAGACAAAATAGACTTTAAAATAAAGACTGTTACAAGAGACAAAGAAGGACACTACATAATGATCAAGGGCTCAATCCAAGAAGATATAACAATTGTTATACACACCCAACACAGAACCACCTAAATACATAAAACAAATGTTAATACACATAAACGGAGAAATTACAGTAACACAATAATAGTAGGGGACTTTAACACCCCACTTACATTAATGGACATATCATCCAGAAGGAGAATCAATAAGGAAACACTGGCCTTAAATGACACGTTAGACCAGATTGACTTAATAGATATAGAACATTCCATCCAAAAGCAGCAGAATACACATTCTTTCCAAGTGCACATGGAACATTCTCCAGGATAGATCACATGCTACGCCACAAAACAAGCCTCGGTAAATTTAAGAAAATTGAGGTCATATCAGGCATCATTTCTGACCACAACACTATGAGACTAGAAACTAACTGCAAGCAAAAAACCTGCAAAACCCACAAACACATGGAGGGTAAACAACATGCTCCTGAACAACTAAAGGATCACTGAAGAAATCAAAGAGAAAATCAAAATATAACTGGAGATCAGTGAAAACCAAAACACAATGATCCAAAATCTGTGGAATGCAGCAAAAGCAGTTCTAAGAGGGAAGTTTATAGTGATACAAGCTTACCACAGGAAACAAGAAAAATCTCAAATAAGCAGCCTAAACTTAAACCTAAAGAAACCAGAATAAGAACAAACAAAACCCAAAGTTAATAGAAGGAAAGGAATCATAAAGGTCAGAGCAGAACTATAAACTATAGTTTATATAGTTATACTATAAACTATATAAACTATAAAACATTGATGAATGAATTCAAAAGTGATGCAAAGAAATGGAAAGATATCCTGTGTTCTTGGATGAGAAGAATTAATATTGTAAAAAAAAAATGTCCATACTAGCCAAAGCAACCTACAGATTTAATATGACCTCTATCAAAATACTTTTGACATTCTTCACAGAACTAGAACAAATAATCCTAAAATTTATATCTAACCACGAAAGACCCTGAATTGCCAAAGCAATCTTGAGAAAAAAAACAAAGCTAGAGGTATCATGCTTCCTGACTTCTGACTATACTACAAAGATATAGTAATCAAAACAGTATGGTACTGGCCCAAAACAGACAGATTGATCAACGGAACAGAATAGAGAGCTCAGAAATAAACCCACACAATTATGGTTAATCTAAGACAAAGGAGGCAAGAATATACAATCGAGAAGAGACAGCCTCTTCAATAAGTGGTGCTTGGAAAACTGGACAGCTACATGGAAAAGAATGAGATTAGAACATTTCCTCACACCATATACAAAGAAAACTCAAAATGAAGTAAAGACCTAAATGGAAGACTGGAAACCATAAAACTCCCAGAAGAACATAGGCAGAACACTCTTTGACATGAGTTGTAGCAACATTTTTTGGGATTTGTCTCCTAAGGCAAAGAAAACAAGAGCAAAACTAAACAAATGGGACCTAATTAAACTTAAAAACTTTTCCACAAACCATAAATAAAATGAAAAGACAACCTACTGAATGGGAGAAAATATTTGCAAATGATATGACTGGTAAGGGGTTAATATCCAAAATACACAAACAGCTCATACAACTTAATATTAAGCAAACAACCTGATTTTAAAATGGGCAGAAGACCTGAATAGACATTTTTCTGAAGAAGTTAAAACAGATTGGCAACAGGCACTTGAAAAGATACTCAGCATCGCAAATCAAAACCATAATGAGGGGACTTCTCTGGTAGTCCAGTGGTAAAGAATCCGCCTTCCAATGCAGGGGACATGGGTTCGGTCCCTGGTTGGGGAACTAAGCCTACATGCCACAACTGCTGAGCCCATGCACTCTGGAGCCCATGTGCCACAACTAGAAAGAAAAAACCCACATGCCACAACTATAGAGAAGCCCGTGTGCCACAACTATAGAGAAGCCCTCGTGCCACAACAAAGAGCCCGCACGCTGCAATGAAAGATCCCGCATGCCACAACTAAGACCTGACACAGTCAAGAATAAAAATAAATAAATAAAATAAATATTTTTTAAAAAGTTAAAAAAAAAAAACATAATGAACTACCACCTCATACCTGTCAGAATGGCTATCCTCAAAAAGACCACAAATAGCAGATACTAGCGAGGATGTGGAGAAAAGGGAACTCTTGTACACTGTGGGAATGTAAGTTTGTGCAGCCACTGTGGAAACCCAGTATGGAGGTTCCTCAATAAACTAAAAATAGAACTACCATATGATCCAGCAATTTCACTCCTGGGTATATATCTGAATACAATGAAAACATTAATTTGGAAAGATACATACACCCCAGTGTTCATAGCAGCATTATTTACAATAGCCAAGATGTGGAAGCAACCTAAATGTCCAATAGCAGATGCATGGATAAAGAACATGTGGTATATATATACAGTATATATATACAATGGAATACTACTTAGCCATAAAAAAGAATGAATTTTTGCCATTTGCAGCAACATGGATGGACCTGGAGTGTATTATGCTTAGTGAAATAAGTCAGACAGAGAAAGATGAATACTGTATGTTATCACTTATATATGAAATCTAAAAAATAAACTAGTGACTATAATAGAAACAGGCTCACAGATACAGAGAACAAACTAGTGGTTACCAGTGGGGAGAGAGAAGTGGGGAAGGGCAAGACAGTGGTAGAGGATTAAGAGGTACAAACTACTATGTATAAAATAAATAAGCTACAAGGATATATTGTACAGCACAGGGAATATAGCCAATATTTTATAATAACTATAAATGGAGTAAAATCTATAAAAACTTTGAATCACTAAGTTATATGCCTGAAACTAATATAGTATTGTAAATCAACTATACCTCAAAAAAAAGTGACATGAAAAAAATGGGTCCAGGTATATTCAGATTGAGAAAACAGATTAAATTTTAGGATTTGACTAGTACAGATTATTTTTTTTCAACATCAACTTTATTGAGGTACAGTTTATATAAAAAGCGCACTAATTTTAAATGCATAGTTCAGTGAGTTTTGACAAAGTGTGCCTGTGTAACCAATGCGACAGTTGAGATACAGAACATTTCCATCACCCCCAAAAGGCTTTCTTGTGCCCATTTGAAGTTTCTCTTGCCCCAAGCAACCACTGATTTGATTTCTATCATCATAGATGTGCCTGCTCTGGAGCTATCATGCAAGTGGAATCTTATGAATAAACTATTTTATGTCTGGCTTGTTTTGCTCAATTCTCATTTGAGCATCATCATTTTTGTTATGTGTATCACTAGTATCAGTAGCAGAACGTTTTTTTAAAAAAACCTTTAATTCTGTCAAAATGTCAACCATTATGCACACATTATAAACCAATAATATGTGCACATTGAAACATGTTTTTATTTTATTTTTTAACATAGGCCAACTCCTAGGTTGAGAATACCGCTATGTGCTGACATATTTGAGCAGCTCTGAGTATATTGTAATTGTGAGGGCTGTGTGGGGTGGTGGGAAGACTGTAGTCACAGTGCCGGCCCTGTCACAGACTTTGAGTTTGAGCCGGTTCCACCACCCAGTAGGGTTCTATTTCTCCATTTGTACTAGCCTTTGCTGCTTCCTGAGGCCCATTCTGGGGCTGACACGTGTTGTTTTGGGGATGGTCAATGAGCTGTGGAACCAGCAGAGGGAGCAAGAGTCAACAAAAATGACAGAGTTAGGTCAGCATCTTGAACCGGCCCCTGTGATACATGCCGCCCTCAGCACAGTGAATGCACTGTTCCAGAGCTCAGCAAGTCCTCTGGTGGACCAGCTTTTAAAGTGACTTACGATTCTGGATATGATTTTTCAAACAGATTTCTCTGATTAGGTGAAATGGTAGTTTTTATAAAATTTTAAAATTATAAGATATTCTATTGCAAATGAAAGGGAGGATAAAAAAATAAGAGATCCCTGTGTGGTCTTATAAGCAAACAAAATAGATTCATATTAAAAAACTTCTGTAAATTAACCTTTAAAATACTATAATTTAATAATTATTACCCTAGAGTAGAATCGTAAAAAACATGTTGAAAGGGGCCACTCTAGTTTACTTTTCAGTGAAAAAAGGAACACAAAGAAAATTAGATTGAGTCATTGGAAGTGTAGTTTATAGAGTTGTCAAAAATAAAATATTTTCTAACATACCATTTTCTGAAAATAGAATCTAGTTTTTAAAAGCAGTTAACTGATTTCACTCTGAAGCCAGATCTGTATAATTGCAGTTAAATGGATACTTCATGCCATGAAATTCCCCTCATCTACCATGTCTGCACCTTCAGCTCACAGAATTATTTTTGTTCTTTATTCACTTTGCTTCTATAAAGATAATTGATGTTGCATGAAATATTTATAGTCTTATATTTGCGCCCCAAATTCTCATCATAATATTGAACAACCTCTAACCAGAGAGGGAAATTAGGTTGGACATGGTTTGCTGGGAAACATTCTGTAGGCTTCTGAACACAACGCCCACCTCTCCTGCTACAAAGTTTTGTTTTGAGATAACTAATTTGGTGAAGAGTTTTGTCATTTTCAGACGAACTCTGTAATAGGACACATGTGAATAAGAAAGTTAAATAAGTGATAACTGGCATCTTTCAGGTAAAATTAGGAGAGTACTAAAAAGGCAAGGGGGTGAGATGAGTGAGAAGAGAATGAAGTGAAGTGTGGAAATTAAGGAAGACCTGTGTAGGTAGAGACAGCCTATATCTGTCTTGTGTTGGAAAACCTCCTTTCACTTGTTGAAAAGCTACCTGATGAGCCTCTATAGAAAAGATGAATCTGATGTCATTTAACTAGCCTGTACCACAGAGAAAGAAGGAAGCATCCCAATTATTTTTATTAGGCTAGCATAACACTGATCCAAAAACCTGACCAAGATAGCTGAAGAAAGAAAACTACAGACTGACCTCACTTATAATTGTTGATGCAAAATCCTAAGCAAAATACTAGCAAATAGATTCCAGTAGTACATTTTGGAGAAAATAAACCGTGACCAAAGAAAATTATTCTAAATGTTAAGGGATGATTCAATATTAGGCCGTCTATAAAAAACGTAATCACATTAAAATGCAGAGAAGCATACGATGTAAAACAGGCTGGGTGGTTTTAAGACAAAACTGCAGGAGAGAGATTGGTTCAAGATGTCAGAGTAGAAGGACATGCACTCACTCCCTCTTGCGAGAACACTGGAATCACAACTAACTGCTGAACAGTCATCGATAGGGAGACACTGGAACTCAGGAAAAAAGATACCCCACATCCAAAGACAAAGGAGAAGCTGCAATGAGATGGGAGGAGGGGTGCAATCACAATAAAATCAAGTCCCATAACTGCTGGGTGGGTGACTCACAAACTGGAGAACATGTATACCACAGAGTCCACCCACTGGAGTGAAGATTCTGAGCCCCACGTCAGGCTTCCCAACCTGGGGGTCTGGCAACGGGAGGAGGAATTCCTAGAGAATCAGAGTTTGAAGGCTGGCAGGATTTATTGCAGGACTTCGGCAAGACTGGGGGAAACAGAGACTCCACTCTTAGAGGGCACACACAAAGTAGTGTGTGCATCAGAACCCAGGGGAAGGGGCAGTGACCCTATAGGAGACTGAACCAGACCTACCTGCTAGTGTTGGAGGGTCTCCTGCAGAGGCGGGGGGCAGCTGTGGCTCACCAAGGGACAAGGACACTGGCAGCCGAAGTTCTGGGAAATACTCCTTGACATGAGCCCTCCCAGAATCTACCATTAGCCCCACCAAAGAGCCTGGGTAGGCTCCAGTGTTGGGTTGCCTCAGCCAAACAACCAAAAGGGAGGGAACCCAGCGCCACCCATCAGCAGACAAGCAGATTAAAGTTTTACTGAGCTCTGCCCACCAGAGCAACAGCCAGCTCTACCCACTACCAGTCCCTCCCATCAAGAAGCTTGCACAAGCCTCTTAGATAGCCTCATCCACCAGAGGGCAGACAGCAGAAGCAAGGAGAACTACAGTTCTGCAGCCTGTGGACCGAAAACCACACTCACAGAAAGACAAGACGAAAAGGCAGAGGACTATGTGCCTGAAGGAATAAGATGAAACCCCAGAAAAACAATGAAATGAAGTGGAGATAAGCAACCTTCCAGAAAAAGAATTAAGAATAATGATAATTAAGGTGATCCAGGACCTCAGAATAAGAATGGAGGCAAAGATCGAGAAGATGCAAGAAATGTTTAACAAACACCTAGAAGAATTAAAGAAAAAACACTTAGAAGAATTGAAGAACAAACAAATAGATGAACAATACAATAACTGAAATGAAAACTACACTAGAAGGAATCAATAGCAGAATAACGGAGGCAGAAGAACAGATAAATTCTGGAAGACAGAATGGTGGAATTCACTGCCATGGAATAGAATAAAGAAAAAAGAATGAAAAGAAATGAAGACAGCCTAAGAGACCTCTGGGACAACAATAAATGCAACAATATTTGCATTATAGGGGTCCCAAAAGGAGAAGAGAGAGATATTTAAAGTGATGAAAGGGAATCAACTACAATCAAGATTACTGTACCTGGCAAGGATCACATTCAGATTTGATGGAGAAATTAAAACCTTTACAGACAAGCAAAAGCTAAGAGAATTGAGCACCACCAAACCAGCTCTAAAACAAATGCTAAAAGAACTTCTCTAAGTGGGAAACACAAGAGAAGAAAATGAGCTACAAAAACAAACCCATAACAATTAAGAAAATGGTAATAGGAACATACATATTGATAATTACCTTAAATGTAAATGGATTAAATGCTCCAACCAAAAGACACAGGCTTGCTAAATGGATACAAAAACAAGACTCATATATATGCTGTCTACAAGAGACCCACTTCAGACCTAGGGACACGTACAGACTGAAAATGAGGGGATGGAAAAAGATATTCCGTGCAAATGGAAATCAAAAGAAAGCTGGAATAACAATATTCTTATCAGGTAAAATAGACTTTAAAATAAAGAATGTTACAAGAGACAAGGAAGGACACTACGTAATGATCAAGGGATCAATCCAAGAAGATATAACAAAAAATTCCAAAAAATTGCAGAGGAAGGAACACTCCCAAACTCATTCTACGAGGCCACCATCACCCTGATACCAAAACCAGACAGAGATACTACAAAAAAAGAAAATTACAGACCAATATCACTGATGAATACAGATGCAAAAATCCTCAACAAAATACTAGCAAACAGAATCCAACAAGACATTAAAAGGATCATGCACCACGATCAAGTGGGATTTATCCCAGGGATGCAAGGATTCTTCAATATATGCAAATCAATCAATGTGATTCACATTAACAAATTGAAGAGTGAAAACCATATTATCATCTCAATAGATGCAGAAAAAGCTTTTGACAAAAAGCTTTTGACAGCACCCATTTATGATAAAAACTCTCCAGAAAGTGGGCATAGAGGGAACCTACCTCAGTATAATAAAAACCATGTATGACAAACCCACAACAAACATCATTCTTAATGGTGAAAAACTGAAAGCATTTCCTCTAAGATCAGGAATAAGACAAGGATGTCCACTCTTGCCACTATTATTCAACATAGTTTTGGAAGTCCTAGCCATGGCAATCAGAGAAGAAAAAGAAATAAAAGGAATACAAATAGGAAAAGAAGAAGTTAAACTGTCACTGTTTGCAGATGACATGATACTATACATAGAGAATCCTAAAGATGCCACTAGAAAACTACTAGAGCTAATCAGTGAATTTGGTAAAGTTGCAGTATACAAAATTGATGCACAGAAATATGTTACATTCCTATACACTAACAATGAAAGATCCAAAAGAGAAGCTAAGGAAAGAATCATATTTACCACTGCAACAGAAATAACTAGGAATAAACCTACCTAAGGAGGTAAAAGACCTGTACTTAGAAAACTATAAGACACTGATGAAAGAAGTCAAAGGTGACACAAACAGATGGAGAGATACACCTTGTTCTTGGATTGGAAGAATCAATATTGTGAAAATGACTATACTACCCAAAGCAATCTACAGATTCAATGCAATCCCTATCAAATTACTACTGGCATTTTTTACAGAACTAGAACAAAAAATCTTAAAATTTGTATGGAGACACAAAAGACCCCAAATAGCCAAAGCAGTCTTGAGGGAAAAAAACGGAGCTGGAGGGATCAGACTCCCTGACTTCAGACTGTACTACAAAGCTACAGTAATTAAGACAATATGGTATTGCACAAAAACAGAAATATAGATCAATGGAACAGGATAGAAAGCCCAGTGATAAAACCACACACCTATGGTCCACTAATCTATGACAAAGGAGGCAAGGATATAGAATGGAGAAAAGACAGCCTCTTCAATAAGTGGTGCTGGGAAAACTGGACAGCTACATGTAAAAGAATGAAATTAGAACACTCCCTAACACCATACACAAAAATAAACTCAAAATGGATTAAAGACCTAAATGTAAGACTGGACACTATTTCCTCATAGAGGAAAATGTAGGAAGAACACTCTGTGACATAAATCACAGCAAGATCCTTTTTGACCCACCTCTTAGAGAAATGGAAATAAAAACAAAAATAAACAAATGGGACCTAATGAAACTTAAAAGCTTTTGCACAGCAAAGGAAACTACAAACAAGATGAAAAGACAGCCCTCAGAATGGGAGAAAATATTTGCAAATGAAGCAACTGACAAAGGATTAATCTCCAGAATTTACAAGCAGCTCATGCAGCTCAATATCAAAAAACAAAGAAACCAATCCAAAAATTGTCCAAAGACCTAAATAGACATTTCTCCAAAGAAGACATATAAATGGCCAAGAAGCACATGAAAATCTGCTCAACATCACTAATTATTAGAGAAATGCAAATCAAAACTACAATGTGGTATCACATCACACCAGTTAAAATGGGCATCTCCAGAAAATCTACAAACAACAAATGCTGGAGAGTGTGTGGAGAAAAGGGAACCTCTTGCACTGTGGGTGGGAATGTAAATTGATACAGCCACTGTGGAGAACAATATGGAGGTTCCTTAAAAAACTAAAAATAGAACTACCATATGTCCCAGAAATCCTACTACTGGGTGTATACCCAGAGAAAACCATAATTCAAAAAGACACATGCACCCCAATGTTCATTGCAGCACTATTTACAATAGGGAGGTCATGGAAGCAACCTAAATGCCCATCGAAAGATAAGTAGATAAAGAAGATGTGGTACATGTATACAATGGAATATTACTCAGCCATAAATAGGAATGAAATTGGGTCGTTTGTAGAGATGCGGATGGACCTAGAGACTATCATACAGAGTGAAGTAAGTCAGAAAAAGAAAAACAAATATCGTATATTAACGCATATATGTGGAATCTAGAAAAATGGTACAGATGAACTGGTTTGCAAGGCAGAAATAGACACAGATGTAGAGAACAAACTTATGGACACCAAGGGGGGAAAGCAGCAGGGGATGGGGGTGGTGTGATGAATTGGGCAATTAGGATTGACATGTATACACTGATGTGTATAAAATAGGTAACTAATAACCTTCTGTATAAAAAATAAATAAATTAAATTAAACTAAAAAAAGAAACAAAACAAAAAACCCTGCAGGGCTGGAAAGCAGGTCAGTGGTTGCCAGGGGATGAGGTTGGGGAATGCTTGATTACAAAGGAGCAACACAAGGGAATTTTGGGGGTGAGGGGTGTCGATAGAACTATTCTGTGTCTTGATTGTGGTGGTGGATACATGCCTCTTTGCATTTGTCAATAGAACTGTACATCAATAAAAAAACAATTTTATTGTATGTAAAACCAAATATTTTAAAATAAGTTTAAAAACTCGAAACAACAACAAAAAATCCCACTGTAACATAGCCAATAAAGTCAATGATTGATTAGGTAAGAAGGTGAAATGACTGAAATACATCCAGTTTTTTCTACTGTAAGGTGGAACTAATAGTAATACCTATTTCCCAGGGTTGTTATGAGATTCTGCGTCGCACAACATCTGGCACAGCGGAAATTCTCAATAACCATTATTAGTAATAAAGTGTAGCCATTAAGCACACAAACCCTGGATCAAAATGCCCGGGTTCAAGTTCTCGTTTGCCCACTTACTAGTTGTGTGGCCTTGGGTAAGTCATTTTGCTTCTGCTCCTCTGAGTTCTCTATTTTAAAAATGTGGGTAATGACAGTACGTACCTCAGAGGGTCTCTGCTAGGGTTAACTGAGTTAATCACGGTGGAGTACCTGGAACAGGGCCTGGCACCGCGCCACAGAGGGAGGGGGAGAGTTGTAAAAAAACGAGCGGGGTGGGAGAAATGCCAAAAGCTTCTGTGAGTTCAGAAGGGAAAGGAAGTGACCTGGTTGCATGTTTGTGTGTGTGTGTGTGTGTGTGTGTGTGTGTGCGTGCGTGCACGTAGGGATGGTTGGTGTTGGTCCTGGTTTTATCTAAATGAGTTGTACACCTAAAGTGAATGGAAAAAAAGTCAGGAAAAGACAAGTCTTAAACATTTATCAGGTATGCCCTTCAAGAACAACTTCCAACTGTGGTAGAGGCACTGCGAATAGGGCCCGGATGGAAACAGACCTGGATTCTCCAAAGAGCAAGAGAGCTAAAACAAAGAAGGTAACTTGCTACATTAGCATGGTGTCAAAGGCAGGGTGAATTTGCATTAAAGGAGTGTGAAAGTTTCAAGACAAAGTAGGTCATGAGAAAAGAGAGTTAAATAGACCCAGAGACTCTGTTGAATGATTTAGACCTCTTATGTAGCTGATTGAATAAAGAGGGAGGTTTCTCTGTGTTTGTATGACCATAGTCATCGTGATGGTCACTCAGGTTGACTCCAGCGGATGCGTTGCCAGTGGCCACAACAGGAGAGGGGACTAGTCAATGGGCACCAGTGACTGAGGTGACACCCTTTCACTGGAGGCTGGTAGTGGTCACATGGAGCTGGGGATCCCTCATTGGATCTTTATCGCTGGCCGCATCTCTAAGGATCACATAAGTCCCAAGACTGTGGGGAAAAGCATAATATTTCGTGAAATGAGAAAAATTTCTCTTAGTATGTAAGTGAAAAATATAGAATATAAAACTGTATATGGACCTAATTTGGTTAAACGTATGCACAGAAAAATGGGAATGAAACACATTAAAATGGTAAAGAATAGTTGTCACTGGGTGAGAATTACAGATGACATATACTCTTTTCTTTATATTTTGTATCTTTTATATTTTCTATAATAAAAATGCTTTACTTTTACAATTAGAAAAGAAGGAATAAATACAATTAACTTAAAAGGAAAAGAAGTTTCCTTTGCAAGTTCATAGCCCTACATGTTGTTCAGCAACATATGGTTGTTTGCCATTTGGATGAAAAGGGCAATAAACACTTTAACTGCTGGCTACATTCTCTAACCTCTAGATGAAGCTCTGAGCTTCTCAATCTTATTTCAGATCCAAGAAAGAGTGTCTTTTATGCAGGTCAAAGACATAATGGAGTCCTCAGAAACCCAGCACGAGCCATAGTGGTTGAAGCTTGGGTGGGAGTGATGAAGACATTCAAAGCTCCTTCTTTCCGAGATAAGCTGCTTCTTTTGGACCACTTCCTGTCACTTTTCTTGCTTTTGTCTCTCTCAGCTACTGTAAAAAGATGGGATTTATATTTGCTGATGCTGCCATAATGAAGTACCATAGACTGAGTGGCTTAAAGTACAGAAATTTACTTTCTCACAATTCTGGAGGCCAGAAGTCTGAGGTCAAGGTGTCAGCGGGGTTCGTTTCTTCTGAGGTCTCTCTTTTTGCCTTGCAGATGGCCATCTTCTCCTTCTGTCTTTACATGGTCTTCCTTCTGTGTGTGTGTGTGTGTGTGTGTCCGTGTCCTAATCTGCTCTTCTTTTAAGAACACTAGTCATATTGGACTTGGGCCTACACGAATGACCTCATTTTATCTTTTTTTTTTTTTTTGCGGTACACGGGCCTCTCACTGTTGTGGCCTCTTCCCGTTGCGGAGCACGGGCTCTGGACGCGCAGGCCCAGCGGCCACAGCTCACGGGCCCAGCCGCTCCGTGGAATGCGGGAATCTCCCATAGCGGGGCACGAACCCGCGTCCCCTGCATCGGCAGGTGGACTCTCAACCACTGCGCCACCAGGGAAGCCCCTCATTTTATCTTAATTATCTCTTTAAAGGCCCTGTCTCCCAAAACCAGTCACATTCTGAGGTCCTGGGGGTTAGGACTGCACTTATGAATGTTGGGGGGACAAAATTCAACCAATAAAAGGGTTCAAGTGTTTTCTTTCTTAGGGGACCATATCTCTGCTCAAAGAGTCAAGGAAGAACGAATGCAAGGCTTGAGCGAAAGGGAACAAAAGAAGCTGCTTAGCTCATGCAGCTCAATATCAAAAAAACGAACAACCCCATCCAAAAATGGGCAGAAGCCCTAAATAGACATTTCTCCAAAGATATACAGACTGCCAACAAACACATGAAAGAATGCTCAGCATCATTAATCATTAGAGAAATGCAAATCAAAATGCAAATAAGATATCATCTCACACCGGTCAGAATGGCCATCGTCAAAAAATCTAGAAACAATAAATGCTGGAGAGGGTGTGGAGGAAAGGGAACCCTCTTGCACTGTTGGTGGGAATGTAAATTGATACAGCCACTGTGGAGAACAGTATGGAGGTTCCTTAAAAAACTACAAATAGAACTACCATATGACCCAGCAATCTCACTACTGGGCATATACCCTGAGAAAACCATAATTCAAAAAGAGTCATGTATCACAATGTTCATTGCAGCTCTATTTACAATAGCCAGGACATGGAAGCAACCTAAGTGTCCATCGACAGATGAATGGATAAAGGTGTGGCACATATATACAATGGAATATTACTCAGCCATAAAAAGAAATGAAATTGAGTTATTTGTAGTGAGGTGGATGGACCTAGAGTCTGTCATACAGAGTGAAGTAAGTCAGAAAGAGGAAAACAAATACCATATGCTAACACATATATATGGAATCTAAGAAAAAATAAAAAAAGGTCATGAAGAACCTAGGGGCAAGATGGGAATAAAGACACAGACCTACTAGAGAATGGACTTGAGGATACAGGGAGGGGGAAGGGTAAGCTGTGACAAAGTGAGAGAGTGGCATGGACATATATACACTACTAAATGTAAAACCAATAGCTAGTGGGAAGCAGCCACATAGCACAGGGAGATCAGCTCGGTGCTTTGTCACCGCCTGGAGGGGTGGGATAGGGAGGGTGGGAGGGAGGGAGACACAAGAGGGGAGAGATATGGGAACATATGTATAACTGATTCACTTTGTTATAAAGCAGAAACTAACACACCATTGTAAAGCAATTATACTCTAATAAACATGTAAAAAAAGAAACCAGAGAGTAAGCTGAGTAATCTGAGCCCAAATCTGCCTTTGTCTAGAGTGTCTATTCTGGGCACATAACGCTCTTAAATCTGTGATTGCACTGAGGCTGCTTAAGGATTTGAAATCTTGGTTATCTCTTCTTTGGGGACATAACTAATATAGCATTAGGTTGATAACACCAAATTATTGGATGTTTCTACAAGGAAAAGCAAATTTGAGAACAGAGATATGTTAGAATCTTATTCAATAAATCTTATTCAATGAAAGAGAGATCTGCTCTGGTCATATTACCCTTGATGGGTTGGTCAACATTGCCATTCTCTGCTAAAAATGAGAAGAAGCATTCTGAGGAACTCATATGGAATTTTAAGTTAATAAAATGCAAGAGGTTCTCTCTCCCCTCTGTCCAAGGGATAAACATCCATAGAATGTACTCTGACCTCTTCCCCAATCACAAAGAACCCTGAAAGTTTTACAGTATGGAACTGATGTCCTTGACCTATGGAAGAGAAAAGCTCAGGTCTATGAATTTTGCCTTTGCCCAGCCAGGAGATGGTGCCATTTTTCTGGAGAATTCAGCCAGATTTAGCTTGAACTTTCCATTTGACCTTTAATAAGCTATGTGGGCACCATGCTCACAGCATGTTTCTATAGATACTCATATATAACCACTTTCTAGAAGATTCCAGTTAACTGTAGTTAAACAAACTGGAATCTTCAAGCTTCTGAGTTTAAGTAAAAACTTTTATTTTTTAAACATGGGGTTAATTAGAGAAAAACTTAGTATCTTCTTATAAACATATATTTTAGGAGCTCATGCTTTCTTCTCCTCCTCCTTCTCTGCCTGCACCCCCCATCCCTTTTATCCCCTCTCCCACTCATCTCGCTCCGACCTACTAGCTGACATCATCTTTTCTTACCTTGACTTTTGAAAGACCCACTCACCATCTTTCACTGTTATGTATGGTGGTTGGTTTACTGAATTCAACAGTAAAATTGTATCTTTTGAGGAATGAATATTTCTAAATATGTATCTGAGTTTTTATCTTTTTAACTATAACACTTCAAAATTTTTAATGAAAAATTTCAAACATTCAGAATACTTGAAAGACCAGTATAATAGGCATCATATACCATACCCACCACATAGATTCAACAATTATTAACGTTTCCATTTTTCTTAAGGTACAAATATAAATATATAGATATATATGTATATATATTTATATGCTTGGAAGTTGGTTGTAGACATTATGAAACAGCCTTAAATATTCAGCATGTAACTTCTAAGAATAAAGACATTCTTCTACCTAACTGCTAATCACACCTAAGAAATATAATCACACCTAAGAAAATTGACAATAACAATTTCTAAGTGTTACCTAATACTTAGTCCTATTCAAGTTTTCCTAGTTATTCCCCCTATATCTTTTGTAGCAAGTTTTGTTCAGTTGGATCCAATCAAGGTTCATACGTTGCATTTGGTCGTTTTGTTTGTTCAGTCTCTGCTCATATAAAACCCCTCCTCCCATCCTCTTACTTCAAACAATGATTTTTTTGAACAGACCAAGCCTACTTTTATTTAGAATGTCCCACATTTTGGATTTGTCTGATTGTTTCCTCATAGACTTGTTCTTAAACTGCATCCCTCAGAGATCAGAGGCTGAGGGAAAGGCTTATCTGCTACAAGCTTATTAGGAAATGCAGCCTCAGGGAGCAGGAGTGGGTGCGTATATGGGACATAAGGCAGCGGAAAAGGGTGAATCAATATGAAGACATATTATCAAGCTGCCCACTATCCAGTGTTAAGCACAATGATTACTTTATCTTGTGGGATCGTTTGAGGGAGCATGTAAATGACTGTTTCGTAAGATAATCTGTCTGGAGGAGGAAGAGGGAAGAACTTACTCATTGGCTTTCATATTCCACTGATGCAGTATTCACGTTCACCCCATGGAGTGTTAATCCTTCCCTCCTTCCAGTTGGTGCGTGAGCAAGTGCAGAGCTGGCTGGTGGAATTTCAGACTTCTGTCTACTGGGAAGCCCTGGGATGAGAAGCTACACTTTAAGGTGGTGCCCACATGAAGTCTACTGGAGCCCAGCCACAGTTGGTCTCTGCAAGGATGGCTGAGGCAGAGCAAAATGGCTCTGGAAACAGCTGAGGCTGAGAAGATCTGAAATGGTGCAGGAGTAGTATCTGATGTAGTATCTTTTAACTAGTTCCTCTATCCCCAGTAATTTCTATAAACTGGAGGTCAGATCTAAAATCTTGATGAGATTCAGGTAAAACATTTTGGCCAGAAAACTTCATAAATGGGGCTTCCCTGGTGGCACAGTGGTTGAGAATCCACCTGCCAATGCAGAGGACACGGGTTCGAGCACTGGTCTGGGAAGATCCCACATGCTGCCGAGCAACTAAGCCCGTGCACCACAACTACTGAGCCTGTGCTCTAGAGCCCGCAAGCCACAACTAATGAGCCTGTGTGTCACAACACCTGAAGCCTGTGTGCCTAGAGCCCATGCTCCACAACAAGAGAAACCACCACAACGAGAAGCCCGTGCACCGCAATGAGTAGCCCCTGCTTGCCGCAACTAGAGGAAGCCTGCGAGCATCAACGAAGACCCAATGCAGCCAAAAATAAATAAATTTATTAAAAAAGAAAACTTCATAAGTGATGTTGTGTGCTTCATGTTACAACACATCAGAAGGCACAAAATGGCAGATTGTCCCACTATTAATGATGCTAAGTCCCTTGGTTTGGTTATGACCACTAGATCTATTCAGTGTAAAGCTCTGTCTTCCCCTCTGCAACCAGTGTATATCTCTGGGGCGATATGACACTGTCCTTTCCCTAGCAATCTTTTATGAGTTTTTTTTTGATATTGAGTTGTATGAGCTGTTTATAAATTGTGGACATTAACCCCTTATCAGTTATATCATTTACAAATATTTTCTCACATTGGGTAGGTTGTCTTTTCATTTTGTCAGTGGTTTCCTTTGCTATACAAAAGCTTTTAAGTTTAATTAGGTCCCATTTGTTTATTTTTGCCTTCATATCTTTTGACTTAGGAGACAAATCCAAAAAAATATTGCCACGATTTATGTCAAAGAGTGTTCTGCCTATGTTCTCTTCTAGGAGTTTTATGGTTTCAGGTCTTATATTTAGGTCTTTAATCCACTTTGAGTTTATTTTTGTAATATGGTGTGAGGAAATGTTATAATCTCATTTTTCTCCACATATTATAGCTGTCCAGTTTTCCCAACACCACTTGTTGAAGAGACAATCTTTTCTCTATTGTATATTCTTGCCTGCTTTGTCATTGATTAATTGTCCATAAATGCATGGTTTATTTCTGGGCTCTCTATTCTGTCCCGTTGATCTATGTGTTTGTTTTTTGTGCCAGTACCATACCGTTTTGATTACTGTAGCTTTGTAGTATAGTGGGCAGTCAGGGAGCATGATTCCTTCAGCTCTGTTCTTCTTTCTCAAGATTGTTTTGACTATTGATTCTTTTGTGCTTCCATACAAATTTTAAAATGATTTGTTCTAGTTCTGTGAAAAATGCCATTGGTATTTTAATAGGGATTGCATTGAATCTGTAGATTGCTTTGGGTATAGTGGACATCTTAACAATACTAATTCTTCCAATCCAAGAACATGGGATACCTTTCCTTTCTTTGCATCATTTTTGAATTCATTCATTAATGTTTTATAGTTTTCAGAATATACTTCTTTTACTTCCTTGGTTAAGTTTATTCCTAGGTATTTTATTCTTTCTGATGTTATTGTGAATGGGATTGTTTCCTTAATTTCCCTTTCTGATATTTCATTGATGTGTATAGAAATGCAACAGATTTCTGTATATTAATCTCATATCTTGCAACTTTACTGAATTCATTTATTAGTTCTAACAGTTTTTTGGTGGAGACTTCAGGGTTTTCTATATACAGTATCATGTCATCTGCAAATAGTGACAGTTTTACTTCTTCCCTTCCAATCTGGATGTCTTTTATTTCTTTTTCTTTTTTTTTTTTGCGGTACGCGGGCCTCTCATGTTGCCAAGCACAGGTTCCAGACGCGCAGGCTCAGCGGCCATGGCTCACGGGCCTAGCCGCTCCGCGGAATGTGGGATCTTCCCAGACTGGGGCACGAACCCATGTCCCCTGCATCGGCAGGCGGACTCTCAACCACTGCACCACCAAGGAAGCCCTCTTTTTCTTCTCTGATTGTTGTGGCTAGGACTTCCAATCCTATGTTAAATAGAAGAGGTGAAAGTGGGCACCTTGCCTTTTTCCTGATTTTAGAGGAAAAGCTTTACGCTTTTCAGCATTGAGTATGATGTTAACTGTAGGTTTGTCATAAAGAGCCTTTATTATGGTGAGATATGTACCCTCTATACCAAATTTGATGAGAGTTTTCCCTAGTAATCTTTTTTTTTTTTAATGGCATTACCCCTATCGGGACATTTATTCTTTTTTTTTTAACATCTTTATTGGAGTATGATTGCTTCACAATGCTGTGTTAGTTTCTGCTGCATAACAAAGTGAATCAGCCACATGCATACATATATCCCCATATCCCCTCCTTCTTGTGCCTCCCTCCCACCCTCCCTATCCCATGCCTCTAGGTCTTTGAAAAGCACCGAGCTGATCTCTTGGTGCCATGCTGCTGCTTCCCACTAGCAATCTATTTTGCATTTGGTAGTGTATATATGTCAATGCTACTCTCACTTCGCCCCAGCTTCCCCTTTCCCCACACTGTGTCCTCAAGTCCATTTTCTTACCTTTTTTTTTTTTTTTTTTTTTTGCGGTACGCGGGCCTCTCACTGTTGTGGCCTCTCCCGCTGCGGAGCACAGGCTCCGGACGCGCAGGCTCAGCAGCCATGGCTCACGGGCCCAGCCGCTCCGCGGTATGTGGGATCTTCCCGGACCGGGGCACAAACCCGTGTCCCCTGCATCGGCAGGCGGACTCTCAACCACTGCGCCACCAGGGAAGCCCTCAAGTCCATTTTCTATGTTTGCGTCTTTATTTTTGCCCTGCCACTAGGTTCATTAGTACCATTTATTTTTAGATTCCATATATATGTGTTAGCATACAGTATTTGTTTTTCTCTGACTTACTTCACTCTGTATGACAGACTCTAGGTCCAACCACCTCACTACAAATAACTCAATTTCATTTCTTTTTATGGTTGAGTAATATTCCATTGTATATGTATGCTACTTCTTCCTTATCCTTTCATCTGTCAATGGACACTTAGGTTGCTTCCATGTCCTGCTATTGTAAATAGCCCCAAAATGAACATTGTGGTACATGTCTCTTTTCTTTTTTGTTTGTGGTACGCAGGCCTGTCACTGCTGTGGTCTCTCCTGTCGTGGAGCACAGGCTCCGGACGCACAGGCCCAGTGGCCATGGCTCACGGACCTAGCCGCTCCGCGGCACATGGGATCTTCCTGGACCAGGGCACGAACCTGTGTCCCCTGCATCGGCAGCTGGACTCTCAACCACTGCACCACCAGGGAAGCCCCATGTCTCTTTTTGAATTATGGTTTTCTCAGGGTATATGCCCAGTAGGGGGATTGCCGGGTCGTATGGTAGTTCTATTTTTAGTTTTTTTAGGAATCTCCATACTGTTCTCCATAGGGACTGTATCAACTTACATTCCCACCGACAGTGCAGGAGGGTTCCCTTTTCACCACACCCTCTCCAGCATTTATTGTTTCTAGATTTTTTGATAATGGCCACTCTGACTGGTGTAAGGTGATACCTCATTGTAGCTTTGATTTGCATTTCTCTAATAATTAGTGATGTTGAGCATCTTTTCATGTGCCTCTTGGCCAGCTGTATGTCTTCTTTGGAGAAATGTCTATTTAGATCTTCCACCCATTTGTTAATTGGGTTGTTTGCTTTTTTGATATTGAGCTCCACGAACTGTTTGTGTACTTTGGAGATTAATCCTTTGTCTGCATCGGCAGGCGGACTCTCAACCACTGCGTCACCAGGGAAGCCCTCTGTGCATTAATTTTGGATCCTGCTACTTTACCAAATTCACTGATTAGCTCTAGTAGTTTTCTGGTGGCATCTTTAGGATTCTTTATGTATAATATCATGTCATCTGCAAACAGTGACAGTTTTACTTCTTTTCTTATTTGTATTCCTTTTATTTCTTTTTCTTCTCTGATTGCTGTGGCTAGGACTTCCAAAACTATGCTGAATAAGAGTGCTGAGAGTGGACATCCTTGTCTTGTTCCTGATCTTAGTGGAAGTGCTTTCAGTTTTTCACCATTGAGTATGATGTTTGCTGTGGGTTTGTCATATATGGCCTTTATTATGCTGAGGTAGGTTCCCTCTATGCCCATTTTCTGGAGAGATTTTTTAATCATAAATGGGTGTTGAATTTTGTCAAAAGCTTTTTCTGCATCTACTGAGATGATCATATGGTTTTTATTCCTTAATTTGTTAATATGGTGTATCACATTGATTGATTTGCATGTATTGAAGAATCCTGCATTCCTGGGATAAATCCCACTTGATCATGGTGTGTGATCCTTTTACTATGTTGTTGATTCTGTTTGCTAGTATTTTGTTCAGGATTTTTGCATCTATGCTCAGCAGTGATATTGGTCTATAAGTTTTCTTTTCTCTTTTTTTAATAAATTTGTTTATTCATTTATTTATTTTTGGCTGCATTGGGTGTTTGTTGCTGTGCGCAGGCTTTCTGTAGTTGCGGCGAATGGGGGCTATTCTTCACTGCGGTGTATGGCGTTCTCATTGTGGTGGCCCCTCTTGTTGCGGAGCATGGGCTCTAGGTGCGCAGGCTTCAGTAGTTGTGGCACACGGGCTCAGTAGTTGCTGCTCATGGGCTCTAGAGCACAGACTCGGTAGTTATGGTGTATGGGCTTAGTTGCTTCGTGACATGTGGGATCTTCCTGGACCAGGGCTCAAACCCCTGTCTCCTGCATTGGCAGGCAGATTCTTATCCACTGCGCTACCAGGGACATCCTATAATTTTCTTTTTTTGTGATATCTTTTCTGGGTTTGGTATCAGGGTGATGGTGGCTTTGTAGAATGAATTTGGGAGTGTTCCTCCCTCTGTGGTTTTAATATCCATTGATTATACTTTTCTGAATCAGTTATTTCATTGAGGGTTGCAAAATGGTGATTTTAAAAATTTCATCTTTTGTTTTATATTTACTTGACATTATTCTGTAGAGAAATTTTCCTTTATCACTTGGGAATTGATTATCATTGCTTTTATGGGGGCAGTTAAATACATAGTTTTTCCTTTTTAATTTCCAATTTTCAGAGTAAGTAGTTGAAGTCGTAGTCATTTCCAATGGTGCCACAGTTGTTTATCTTTTGCTTTTTAAAGAATATGCATATACCTATATATATGTATTGGCTTTCCATACTTTGAATATTTAACAATTCATTATAGTTATTATTCTTTTTGATGCTAAAGTTTTTTCCAACTTTGACCAGTGGAAGCCCTAAAAGTTGGTTACTGTGTTTTATTGATAAGACCTCATAATACTTTCAGTGAGTGCTTCCTTGCTTTCTGGCAAGACATCCCATTGTGTACTTTCCCTGCCCCAGATTTGCAATCAGACCTTTCTCAGAAAAACTCTGGTTTCTTTTATTGGGGAGTGGTGTTTAGAAGCCAAGGTCCAGATGCGAGGTGTGCTATTGCTACTGCAGTTTCCTTGCTTCCAGACTCTTTCAGTGGATAGAATTAGGAAATATGTTTTTTAAAAATCACGAGTTTATAATAATATTTCAAATTTAACACAATAGATTATTTTTTACCTTCTTTGATTTTATATATGTATCTCTTCCTTTTTACACTAACAATTTTCTTTCCTAATAACACTAACAAATTTACTTATTTGCTTTACCCTACAGTACTTTAAACAATAGCACCAATATTACTACTACAAAAAACAAAGAAAAAATTAAGATTTCTTTATAGTTCTTTTGGTCTTTATAACATATCTCACTAAGATGGATAGCAGTGTACTAAGCTTAAAAATCACCTGAGAAATGTTGTCCTCTGTGTGGTTATGTTAAAAATTTGATGTATATATTTCAGTTTGCTTCATTTTGTTTTAAATCCAGCATTTAGTTTCTTTCCCTATTCAGTTAATTTTATGTTTGAATTACAGAGAATACTTACGTGAGTCAAAGAAAACTGGTAAATATGTAAATTCAGAGAAGTCTTACTTCCATCTTTATCCGTTCTACCTGATTCCTCCTCTGTCCCCCATTTTTTTTTTTTTTTTTTTTTTTTTTTTTGCTGTATGCGGGCCTCTCACTGTTGTGGCCTCTCCCATTGTGGAGCACAGGCTCAGCGGCCATGGGTCACGGTCCCAGCCGCTCCGCGGCATGTGGGATCTTCCCAGACTGGGGCACGAACCCGTGTCCCCTGCATCAGCAGGTGGACTCTCAACCTCTGCGTCACCAGGGAAGCCCTGTCCCCCATTTTTTAAAATTAGTTTCTGGTTTATTATTCCATTTCTTTTGCAATAATAGGCAAGTATGTATTATCCTCTTGTTTTTCCTTCACAAAAAGTAGAATACTATAAACTTGTTCCACAATTTGCTCTTTTTCATTTAATACCATCCTGAAGATAACTCCGTATTGGTATATAGAGGCCCTTCTCATTCTGTTTTCATGGTTGCATGATTCTCCATTGTGTGGATGTTTCATAGTTGATTCATCCATTTCCTTATTGGTGGACACGTGGGTTGTTTGAAGTTATCTTTAAATTTTTGATATTTTTGGATGGAAATTTTAAAAAATGTGTTTTTTACTCTCCTGTCTTTTTTTTTTTTTTGCGGTACGCGGGCCTCTCACTGTTGTGGCCTCTCCCGCCGTGGAGCACAGGCTCCAGACACACAGGCCCAGCGGCCATGGCTCACGGGCACAGCCGCTCCGCGGCATGTGGGATCTTCCAGGACCGGGGCACAAACCCGTGTCCCCTGCAACGGCAGGCGGACTCTCAACCACTGCGCCACCAGGGAGGCCCTCCTGTCTTTTTTAGAGTGATTTTTTTTCTTGATGCCTCGGGTTCTGATTTGTTTTTGTTTGAAGTGCAAAGCTTCAGAGAGTAAATCTATCTCTTTGGGGGATAGTTAAATGTTATTGCCTGTCTGCTCAAAGAGAGAGAGGGACCTGCACTCTAATTGTTTCCCATAAAAATTTTTCACCTCTTGGTTCTCCCCCAGTATAGCTGAGACTGCTGATTGCTGCGCCTTTCAGTGGTTTTGGGTGGGGGTGGATCAGCATTTTCTCATTGGTTTCTGCTCCTTAGGCACTTGGGTTTCAGCTTTCTTCAGCTCTGCCAAGTCAATTTTGACTTCTTTATCTGCTTTCCACTTCCTGAAATTTTATTGAATTATCATTCTCTTTTCTGGTTCTTTGTCCTTTGTCTTCAACCCTTTATAGTCATTTTAGAGGACTTCTAGAAGCAAGCAAAAGTAATGCAGTTATCCAAACCTTCATATTTAACCGAAAACCTCCTCAAGCAGTTTAAATCTTCACTATTTGGTAAAAACTCTTTTGTTTTTGAAATATTTGAAGATCCCCTAAAGCCCCACCATGAATCCTAGTATATATTGTACTATAACTGCCTAATCATTACCCTGATGTTAGACACTTACATGGATTCCAGTTTGTTATTATGGTAATCACACAATATGAACATGTTTGTACATCAATTATCATCCACAATTATGGCTATGCTTCTATTTAAGTTGTTTAAATTTGCATTTCTTTAAGTATATATTTTCTCCCATATATGTATGAGATCTGCATTTCTTCTGTGAATTATCTATTATATACCATAATATTTATGTTATTATAATGTTTGTATATGTTAAATCATTGTACTTATTGCAACATTTTTCTGGTTTATTGTTTGCCTCTTAATTTTTTTACATTTACAGGTGCAGACATTTCTAACTTTGCACAAACACCAGAATTTTTCCTTATTTCCTCTCTCACTTTTAAACTTAAAAATATATTTGCCTATAGATACTTAGTAAATATTTCTGATTTTCGCAGATAAAGATGTGAAAATCTGACCTTAGTGTAGAGGTCAGAGCTGGAGTTCTGAGACTGCAGCAGATCAATATGGGGAAACGTGGCAAGAGAAGATTTGGGGTCGATGAGAACTGAGGTTTGGGAAATGCCCAGAGTAAGAGAGAGAAGGAGAAAGTGGACTTGGTGAAGAACTAGGCAGAGAGGTGCCTGAGAGACCTGCGAAGTGATTTAAGTACTCTGAAGAGTGTAAAGCCTTATGAAAGCCTAAGATGATCCGACCTCAGTGTTACTCTTTCTTGCCAATATGCTGAAGCTCCAGGGCCATTCCTGCAGGTGCTGTTAGGTGCATCTGAAGACAAGCATGTTGAAATGGAGAGAAAAAAGTGTTAAGTTTTGTGTGTGATGTCAGAGCATGGTACCAGGCCCTTTTGTATAATACCAGACTCATCTTAGCACTTACAATCACTATCTTCTCAAGAAAAGCTAGTGCTGCAGATGAAAAATGTCAGGGAACTCCAATCCTCAACTGTTCCTTTTCTTTCGCTGTTCTAGAAGAGTTATTAAGTAGCTGAATTCCAAGACTATTGTTTCTTTTTTGTTTTTTCAATTGAAGTATAGTTAAAGATTATTTTTTCTCAAATAGAATGTTTAGCTCCCCAGAGCAGTGACATGTACCTTCCATTAAGAAATGTGAATAAGAGCTACAGAACTTGCCACAGTTGGTGAACTATGACTTTCCAAATGGGATATTCTGACCTGGCTTCTTCCAATTCTTGGGCCCATTCTTGGTATTTTCCTCTACCTCCCACACTTGACCACCATGACTCTAATGAGAAGAACTCTAAACCATTGTTTTGAAGTGGTAGCTCCTGGAAAAATCTTGCTGTGTTTTTAGGGGATCACTGGAATAGAAAAGTAATGCTGGATTTATGAGGTTGTAGAATTTCCCAAAAGGGCAGGGCAGATGAGGAAGGGGCCACAGGAAGCAATAGCTGTGAATCTATCTTTGTTGAAGATGATAATCACCCCACAATTTATCAAGTATACCTAGTTACTTTGCAAATACTTCAGTGTAAACTATATTCATGTAAGAGATCAGAGATCGTTCAGTGTATTTAGGCTTTTGGCCTAATTTTTAATAGCCTCACTGCCTAGTTCTGTTAGATTCCATCGATTTCATTTATCAATAGATCAGTGAGATATTAATGGTATAGCCGATCATCTTTCAGGGGCCAAATGCAGTGTATTCCCAACAAATTACCCCTGTGATGATTCTTTGGGTGTTCTAAAGATTGCTTTTTAGTAGTAACTTGAACATTTGGGTTTTCATGGTCTTAAAAACCAATGCTGGTTAAAGTGACCCAAGCCTAAATCTTGGCTCTTGGTTTTCCATTCTAATGAGAATTACTGTGATGAAGGAGCAGTGATTTGAATAAACAAACATTTACTGAATACCAACTGTGTGCAAGAGCTAGCGATGCCATTCTTGTTGTTCTGTTTGTTTGAGTAGAACGCTATGTGTGCGCTGATGCAGGGAACAGAGGCAGGCAGGGTAGAGGAAAGCTTGGAAAGTTTTCAAGATTAATTAGCATGAAGGTGGGGCATTTGGGATATCTGGCACCAGATAGTAATCAACAGTACTAATTATACTCTCATATTAAATGAGTTATGGTGGATGAATTGGAGTCGATCAGCCAGTATGGTTAAGGATGCTGCAGCTGTTGTGAATTTCCCTTTAAAAGATGTTTACATGTTTCTATAGCTTATATATTAGTGGACTGCATTTTATTTTGCAGAATTTTTCTTAGAGAAAATGATCCCCATTTTTTCAGTTACAGTAGAAAATTGAAATAGGAGAGTAAGATGGGCTAACATAAAAATCACCTGGAATGACACATTCTCAGTCAAGTTACTACGACATAGTCCACAGTTTTTATTTCAATTTCTTGAGGGTGCTCACGGTGCTGCAAGGGACATGTGGTGATCTTGAGGCATAAGTTCGAAACTGCATAGCTTCATTATTAGATGGGAGGAGACTCTGTAATGTGTTCTGTTCATTAGTATTTCTGTTGGGAAATTAGATGGCATTTGAGGCTGTGTAGGGCTGGCTGGTGGGATCAAGAATGGGTATTTTGTTCTTTGAGCACAGGCATTCTTCAGTAACATCTTTCTGGCACATTCAGGTGAGTGACATGTGAAGCCTGGTGTGACCTTTCTTTGATTGGGTTTGTCTTTTTTAATAGATTCATCAGATTATAATTGGGTTTAGCCTTTGGGCACTGAAGAGATATCTGTGCCATTTTTCAGGAAATTTAATTCAGTTCAACTAAATGTGTTAAATGCACATGATAGGCATTTAATGCATTTAGTATTCAGTATTCTCACGTAGCACATAAAAATGAAAGAAGTACCCCTCTCTCGTTTTTTTTTTAAAGAAAAAAACCCCCTGCGATTAAGAATGTTTGTAGTCAGTGGTTCTATATAATCACATATGATGCCTCTTAAGAGGGAGAATATTCTGTCCTCTGTAAATTGGTAGTTAGATCTAGAGTCCGTCAATCCTAGAGGGTTGATCAAATTTGAGTTGAATGATTTTTGGCAACAGTACTTCCATAGGTGGCTATATTTCCAGCATTTCCATTTGTTTCTTTGTATAGATTCCTTTTCTCTGCTGAAATCCTCCGTGTGCTGTTGTCTGTTGTGCACACTGTTCACTAGATGCTTTAACATATTAATCATATTCACTTTAAAGTCCCTGCCTAGTAATTCCTCCATCTGGGTCGGTTTCCAATGATGGTTTTCTCTCTTGATCTCTCATGGGTCACATTTTCTTTCTACTTCATGTTGCTTGTAAGTTTTGATTGTATACCAGCCATTTTCTTTAAAATAATAGTAGAGATTGAGATCAAGAACATTTCCTCCCATAAAAGAATATACCCATTCTTCTTTCAGGCAGCTAAGTAGAGAGCACGAGTTTGTAAATCAATGGGGTCTGGGCTTTGCTGCAGCTTTAGTTTGATTCAGTTCTCCACTGGCTCAGGTATTTTGAAGGTAGAACTAGGACTTTTTCTTCAGTGAGGATTAGGACTGAACACTGGTGAGATTCCAGGAATCTCTTTTATTTTATTTTATTTTTTTTTGCAGTACGCGGGCCTCTCACTGTTGTGGCCTCTCCCGCTGCGGAGCACAGCCTCCGGACGCGCAGGCTCAGCGGCCATGGCTCACGGGCCCAGCCGCTCTGCGGCATGTGGGATCCTCCCAGACTGGGGCACGAACCTGTGTCCCCTGCATCGGCAGGCGGACTCTCAACCACTGCGCCACCAGGGAAGCCCCAGGAATCTCTTTTTACTTTATAGGTGAACTATCTGATTTTTGACTTGTGGGAGAATTTTCTGTGCTTTATAGGTTGGCTGTCAGCTTTTTGAGTCTTTGAGGAGTTCTCTTTGTTTTTCTAGTTCTGTTCTTGCCTGGAGACATCTGCTCTGCTCCCTTGCTCACAGCCTTGGGAAGGCTGCTTCAGTATACTCAAAAAGGCTGGAGTGGCTCAGAGGCATCTCTTTCAGTTCTTCTGCCCCACCTCCAGCCTTTGGGAAACTCTTTAGCACAATTAATCTGCTAGAACAATTAAGAAAATAAGTTTGCTTAAATAAGAGTAGTACAGAAAAATTGTTTTGACCATTTAAATACTGAATCCCTTCCGGATTCTGAAGGTTACACACCAAGCTAGATGGGATGAAAACTCTAGTAGACATTTGTTCATGAGAAGGCTTCTCCCTTCTTTAAGAGCATCTGTTTCCCACTGGGGAATTTCTCCTCCGCTGTGAACGGGCGAATAAGTCTGACAGCTAGGGGTGCGGTGCTGGTGGAGCTCCTGCTACCTGGAAGGAAGCATCAGGAGAGAAAAACATTACTCTAATGCTGCTTTCTCCCCATTGCTTTCACTGCTCCAGTTCCTCTAACTTGCCAAGCTCATTCCAGCTTCTGAGCCTTTGCCATTGCTGTTCTCCTTGCCTGGAGTGATGTTTCTCCAAATGGTCTAGAATGTAAGCACCATGAGAGCAGAGACTTCATCTCCTTTGTTCACAGCTGTCTCCCTAGTGCCCAGAATAGTGCCTAGCCTATAGTACAAACTCAAAAAATGATAGTAACTAAATGAATGAGCCTTTTTCTCCCCTCCTGCAGTACAAGAAGGGCAGGCAATTCACCTGGGTAATTGGCGATGGATGACTTAAGCTTGACCTATCAGGCCCTTTCTCCTGGGATTTTGACTCTTGAGCAAAGGTGTCAGAGTGATGAGTGGAAGTGAGGGACATTGGAGGTCATTCACTGTTGCACCTAGAAGGTGCCAGGAGAGTGTATTGAGACGGGTCCTTATGTGTGGCTTATGGAATGAGCCTCATTACTTTACAGACTACACTTAATATTTTACCTGTACAAATACCACCTGAATATAGCTGGACTATTTAATTGCAGGAACCTTTCATCATTCTGTTTACTTTTTCTTCTTCCCAGCTTGTTATATATAGATGCCCATTCCTTACTCTTTGACATTTTGGCCCGTGTTTGTTTTTGCCAGTCACCTTTTATTCCCTCCCTTAGAAAAACCCTGTTTAACGTACATGCATTTTTTAAACAATGGGATTTTGTATTTATGACAAAATACAAAATTTTGTATTGCTAGGTTGCTAGTGGCAACCCTCAATGTCTTGCAGAAATAAAGGTTGAGAATGGCCGGTGTAGAAGCCAAGATTTGGGGGTTTTCCAGTGCTTGTGTCCATTGGAAGAGATGGCAGTCGACTATCCTTCCAACCTAAATATTGTCTGTAGACTGAAGAAAAAAACATTATTCCAGAAAAACCATAAGCTAAAAACCCCAAATTGACTTTTTAGGAATATATACCATGAATATTAAACAGTTTTCTTAGTAATGCTCCCCCAGCCCAACAGACTTTTCCCCACATTCGATACATACGGAAGTGTGCAGTACTGGTAAACACTAAGCGTTTTGTTTAAATATTAAACATTAAAGTGTCACATCAATTTTTAATGTGCAAGCTATCCTTGAAAGGCTCTGCTAGGTTGCTGTTCTCTATCAGAGAAACACGTGACGGTCATTAGCCAAGCTCTCAGGTTACAAGGAAAAGGCCTACTCCACTGCAAACCCTCCTCAGAGCAGCTCCAAAAAGCCAATATGTGAGCAGAGGGCAGGCTGGCTCACAATCACTTAAAGCCTCCATTTCCAAAACTGCTCTAACTAGGAAGTTGCAACCCCAGGAAGTTCTTCAGTCAACAGAACTTAGGGCTTCCTTCTTGCAAAGAATTGCTGACTGGAGGAGAATCGTCTAGAACATGCCTGCACAGCAGTTTTTATTGGTGGAATTAGGGCCCCTGGGGAAGAATATCTCTGGACTGAGGGTCACACCCTTGTCTCCCCCAAACCGTGTCATCTGATGAGTTTTTGCAATATTTGAATGAGGACTTGTGTGTTGACTAACTGGACTGTATGGTAAGTGTGGCCATAGATGAACACTCCCTATTCTTTATCCTTCTGTGGACCGTGGATTTGTAAAGAATGGGTAGCAGACAAAGGTCAGGACCACGATGCCTGACTTGGAACTGGTGGTAATGGTGGGGAGGAGGACGCATCATGAACTTTGTTTACTTCATCCATTTGTTCATCTGTTCCTTCACTTATTGAAGTGATGTATTCAGTGCCTTGAGTCCAGAAAGCCCTTCTGCTGTTCTTCAGGAATGTCAGGCAGCCAGTGTGTTTGAAACTTAGTGAAGTTTGAAAAAATGTAAAGTGGGGTCCGTGTACCCTTCATCTAGTTTTCTCCCATGGTAACATCTTATATAATGGTAATAAAATAATAAAATAAAACCAAAATAAAGTAAAAACTTATCGACATTGGTACAATCCATAGAACTCATTCAAATCTCACCACTTTCACATGCACTCATTTGTATGTGTGTGTGTATGTGCATATATATATATATATAACATTCAAGAAAGGTAATAATATGTTAATAATATAGTGTGTAGCCACCTGGCTTTTTTTCACTGAACATAATTTCTATGAAATCCATCCCAGTTTCTTGTGTCAATAGTTGTTTTGTTTGCTGAATAGTATTCCATGGTGTGGAAATGCCAGTTTGTTTAACCGTTTACCCTTTGAAGGACATCTGTTTTTTTTTTTTTTTTCCAGTTTTCTAGGCTATTACAAATAAAGCTGCTATAAACATTCATGATTTTGTAATGTGGTCTTGTAACTTATGTGTAAACATAAGTTTTTATTTCTCTGGGATAAATGCCTAAGTATTCAATTGCTGGGTTGAATGGTAAGTCTAAGGTAGTTTTGTTAAGAAACTGCTAAACTATTTCCCAGAGTGGCTGTACCACTTCACATTCCCACAGCAATGGATGAGCGATCCAGTTTCTCTGCATCCTGGCCAGCATTTGGTGTTACTTCTATTTGTTTTTTGGTTTGTTTTATTTTTTTTAAAAGACACATTTTTATTTTTTAAAAAATTTTATTTATTTTTGGCTGCATTGGGTCTTTGTTGATGCTCGCGGACTTTCTCTAGTTGCGGCGAGCAGGGCTGCTTTTCGTTGCGGTGCCTGGGCTTCTCATTGCGGTGGCTTCTCTTGTTGTGGAGCACAGGCTCTAGGTGTGCAGGCTTCAGTAGTTGTGGCACATGGGCTCAGTAGTTGTGGCTCACGGGCTGTAGCATGCAGGCTCAGTAGTTGTGGCGCACAGGCTTAGTTGCTCCACGGCATGTGGGATCTTCCCGGACCAGGGATGGAGCTCATGTCCCCTGCATTGGCAGGCAGATTCTTAACCACTGTGCCACCAGGGAAGTCCCACTACTATTTTTTATTTTAGCCATTTTATTAGGTGTGTGGTGATATCTTATTGTGGTCTTAATTTTCATTTCTCTTTAATTTTTGTTAACATGGTTAATGATGTTGAACAACTTTTCATGTGCTTATTTGCCATATATCCTCTTTGGTGAAGTATCTTTTCCTGTCTTTGATAAAGTATCTTGCCCAGTCTCTATTTGGATTGTTTGTTTGTTGACTACTAAATTATGAGCTTTCTTTGTATATTCTAGATACAAGGCCTGTTTTTTCATACTCTTCACAGAGTCTTTGGTGGAGCAGAAGTTTTTAATTTTGATAAGGTCTCTCTCCTATGTATTTAACTTGTATGTTTAACCTAGCCTGCTCTATCGCACTTTTTCCCCTGGGGCAAAAACTGCATCATGGTGCATCTAACTTGAGAACCACATCCACCTTGAAGCATGTTTCTTTTCCTGTTGTTATATCAGCTAACGATGCCACAATGTAGCACAAAACAGACACCTGAAAGTCATCCTTGATTCCTCTAATCCTTTCATTTCTCCTCTAATCACCGACCCAAATCCTGTCTATTCTTACTAAACATTTCTCAAGTTCACTCTATATCATATTTTTATCCTCAGTGCTGTTGTCTTGATTCAGATCCTTATTATTTCTTGTCAGGATCATTGCACTGAGCTGCTCATTATACTCGTGGCTTCCAGTTTTGCCTGACATAAAGCAAGAGAATTCTTGCTTCCATACTGCTACAGAATGAGCTATCCAAAATGCAGCCCAATCATGTCATTCCCCTGCTCAAAAAAATCCTTAAACATCCTTAAATAGCTTACCATCATCTCCAGGGTAAGTTTAAATTTTTAAACATGATGTACATGCCTCATCTCTCACTGCTCCCTCACACCCAGGCATTAGCTCCGACCATTCTAATTTATTGCAGTTTTTTCTTTTTAATTTTTTTATTTTTGGCTCTGTTGGGTCTTCGTTTCTGTGCGAGGGCTTTCTCTAGTTGCGGCGAGCGGGGGCCACTCTTCATCGTGGTGCGTGGGCCTCTCACTATCGCGGCCTCTCCCGTTGCGGAGAGGCTCCAGACGTGCAGGCTCAGTAGCTGTGGCTCACGGGCCTAGTTGCTCTGCGGCATGTGGGATCCTCCCAGACCAGGGTTCGAACCCGTGTCCCCTGCATTGGCAGGCAGTTTCTCAACCACTGCGCCACCAGGGAAGCCCATATCGCAGTTTCTTAAATGCATTGTGATTTCTTGATTCTGATGCTTTGCTCAGATTGTTTTCCCATGCTTCTTTGCTTGAGGCTTCTGGTCTATATTCAAGATTCAACAGAAGGGCAGCTCCTCCAGGGAGACTTCCCTGATTACCCTAGCAGGTTTACCTCCTCTTTGCTCCTATAATGACTCAATCAAGACAGGGACTATATCTGTATATCTGTATTTATTCCTAGGGCTTAAAAATGTACTTGGCACATAGCTTACAAAATTATGGAAGAAGCGAATGAATCTTAGTAATTAGATCTCCTCAGTTTTGAAAGTACCTGTTTCGCCATCTTCAGTAGATTGTAATCTCTTGAAGGCTAGAACTGTCTCTAGTCTCTATTCAGAGCGCCTGCAAAATGCCCAGCTCATAGGAAATTCTCAATAAATATTTGTTGGATAAATCAGTGAAGGTCAATGTAGTGGACTTTAAGTTAATCTTTTTCCCTTTGCTTATCCCCAGAGGCAGGCACTGAGCCAAACAGTAAAAAAGTGTGGAAAAGGATAGAAATTATTGATGGCCTAATACACTCACATGACTGAGTGAGCACTTCTGATTTAGGTATGGTTGTATCTGCCCTGAACAGCCAGAGGAAGGCAGAAGGCTACTTTTGTTCTTCATAATTTAACAAGTACATACTGACCTTTCTGTTATTGGACAGCCACTGAGTAACAAAAAGAATCTATCCTCATCTAGCTTGAAGTCAGATTCTGTTTTGAGCTATTGTTGGTACAAAAAGAGATGTTAACCTTTTGGGTAATCCTTTCTGAAATAGATGAGGTTCTTTGTGGTCTTATTAAAAGAACTGATTGTGATAAAATCAAATTTATCTGACTAATTTTATATTATAATCTCTTTGATGCATGCCAGATTCAGTGTGCAATAGGTAAAAATTAGCCAGGGCTGACCTTAAGAGAACGTTTAAAAAGCAGCCCTCATTTCCCTCATTCATCCGTTTCTTTTTTAAACTCTCTCACCCCTGCCCCAGAAGGGCCCCACGCTACCTTCTCACTCCCCCAGTTCCCACTGCCACACCTCAGTACGCCCCCTAAACCTAGCATCCTGGACTAAATGAGACTTGTCATGCATTCATATACCATAGGGGTGTCATCTCATGTCCTAATATATAAATACCCATTCGCTTTTAGTAAAGGGATTGTGGAGCATCACAGGGTGTAAGAACCAAGAAGAGGTTTCATGGTTCTTGCTATGCCCAGCATGGGTCATAGCTACTTTTTCTCCCATCAAAGATAATTAATTAAGGACAGGCTGTCAGGGGGAACCCTGGGTCTCTTGTGATCATCGACCTTAATGATTAGTAACTTCATTCCAATCCAGCTACTTAGTCCCACTGTCACACCTTGGACCTAGTCATTGCCAGAAATGACTCCATCTGAAGTCTCAGCTTCAGATATCCTGCTCTCTGACTACCGCCTCCTGTCCTTCCAGTTTGCTTGCTCGGGTACCCAAGAGCATAATCCTTTGACATTATTTTGACAGCCAGTTCATTGATACCATTACGTTCCCCTCATTTTATTTCCTTCTTCTCCAGATAGATTCCATGATTCCAGGAATAATTGGTCCTTTGCAAATACTGTCAAATTTCTTCCTCCTTCTCTGTCTGTCATACTCACCTGACAAATCTCCAACCTTGGAAGAACCCTACCCTCTGTCTTCTCTGGGCCTCCATTTGAGCGGTTCAATGCTGTTGGACAAAGTCACATGAGCATGTGGACTGGGTTCACTGGAAATGCATGATCTTAAGCCTCAAATTGGCATTAACCTAACTGTGTTTCCTTCTTCCTGATATTATTTCTTTTTTTCTCTTGAAACGTCCTATGACCCTTTTCCATCATCACTCTCAGCTGGTACCTCACCCTCAGACTCAAAGCCTCTTATCCTCCCCATTCTCAAAACCCACAAACTGACCTACACTTGAACCCGCCTTCATTTCGTGTCCTCACAGCAAAAGCCAGTCCCTCCACTTGTCTCTGGATCTCATCTACATCATCTTCAGTTTCCCCTGTTGCCTTCAGTATTCCAGGAAGAATTGTGTTAGCAGCATTAAAACAAACAAACAGCAAACATAAACATTCCATTTCAATACAATTTTAATTGTTAACTTTGATCTAACAGGAGAATTTTTTTGTACTGATTTTTTTCCAGGCAACTCATTTTGACTTCTTCCCCCAAATTAATATGCCCTTTAAACAATGCCTTATTTTCTATCTTAACAAACTTTCACTTCTCTGCCTGACTTTTAAGCATCTCCATAGTCTGGGCCTGCCTCATCTAGTCTTATTTCCAACTAGGCAACACACCAGCTCCCCTGGGTAGGCTTGTGTCCTCACCTGTCTCCTGACATACCTTTTTTGGTATACCTTCCTTTCACTCAAAACACTCTCCATTTTCTGTTCAGCTATTAGGTGGCAGAGAGGAACTCCATTCAAGGTCTATCTGATCCCCCAATCCATGCTTTTTATAAAATTATTGAAATTTAAATAATACTTCTTTTATATTATTAAGAATAAACGGATTATAAAATGTCATAAAATGTCTTTGAATTTAATTAAAATATTTTAGCTTTAAATTACAGATATTTTCAAATGTAAAAGTTGAGGCTACTGAACACCTATGTAACCATTACCCAGCTTCAAAAATTAACATTTTTTCCATCTTATTTAATTTACCCTACCTTTATTTTTTTAAAAATAAATTTATTTATTTATTTATTTTTGGCTGCATTGGGTCTTTGTTGCTGTGCGTGGGCTTTCTCTAGTTGCAGCGAGCGGGAGCTACTCTTCATTGTGGTGTGCAGGCTTCTCATTTCCGTGGCTTCTCTTGTTGCGGAGCATGGGCTGTAGGCGCACGGGCTTCAGTAGTTGTGGCATGCGGGCTCAGTAGTTGTGGCTTGTGGGCTCAGTGGCTGTGGCTCGCAGGCTCTAGAGTGCAGGCTCAGTAGTTGTGGCTCACAGGCTTAGTTTCATGTGGCATGTGGGATCTTCCCGGACCAGGGGTTGAACCCGTGTCCTGCATTGTCAGGCAGATTCTTAACCACTGTGCCAACAGGAAAGTCCCTACCCTACCTCTATTTTTAAAAAAATAATTCTAGACCAAATCTCAAAATCTAATGTTTTTTTCACTCTTTCACCTGCTTAAATATGCAGCTCTAACCAATAAGGACTTGAAAAAAAAAAACCAAAAACTGATCACTGTGCTGTTATCATACCTTGTAAAATTAATAGTTCTTTATTATCATCTAATACAGGGTTTCTCAACTTTGGCACTATTGAAATTTTGGACACGATAATTCTCTGTTTTGAGGGAGGCTGTTCTGTGCATCTCAGGATGTTTAGGAGCATTTCTGGTCTCTACCAGTAGATGTTAGTAGCACTCCACCCACTGTGACAATTAAAAATGTCTGCAGACTGGGATGAAAAGTCACCCCCAGCTGAGGAACCACTGATCTAATACCAGTTTATATTTCAGTTTCCACAGTTTCTCAATGTGTCTTTTGTAGGTTGGTTTATTTGAATGAGAATGCAGAGAACAGTGATCATTCCATTTATCACTAAACTCTAGGCAGGAGTAAGGCAGATGCGAAATAGGCCCAGGAGGAGAGGACTGTAAGAGGAGAGAACAGAAATGGAGATACTAAAGTCCTGAAGGTAGAAGAGAAGATATCCCTGGTGTGATTGTAGAGTGACTGGTTGCGGAACAATGTTCTGGTGGTAAAGAGCATTGGCATTTACCAAGACAGCTGTGCTAAGTGCTCAGTAGCAGAGGGACTTGTCCACAGGCTGTACCCACAACTGTGGGTATTTGGTCAAGAGAATCAGCATCGTGCTCTGGAAGGCTGGCAGCACCTGGCAGGAATGGAAGCCCTTATTCCAAACAGTACACTGTTCTTAGATCCTAACTAGTAGTTTGTCCTGCTTGTCTCTCATAGTCATCAGAAGCAGACTGAGGAAGTCAGAAAATATCCACATGTGGCAGAGAATCTCAAATTCAAAGCTGAGCCCACAGTGCGGGATCATCAAATATTTAGAGAAAACAAATGCTGTGAAAGAGATATGATGACTCAAATGAACAGAAGAACTTACACCTGTGGAAATAAAAATCAAAAGGAAACTTTGAAAGGTACATAATTAAAATGCTTACAAAGAATCAGGAGTAAATCCAAATATATCAGTAATCACAAAAACTGACTCTTGGACAGGATAAAAAGTAAAATAAAATGAAATATAGTTGTATGCTGTTAACAAAAGGCATGCCTTAACTAAAATAACATATAAAATAACATATAAAGGGAAAATATACTAGAAAAGTACAAGCTAAAACAAAGCAAATGTTGGGCTTCCCTGGTGGCGCAGTGGTTGAGAGTCTGCCTCCTGATGTAGGGGACACAGGTTCATGCCCCGGTCTGGGAAGATCCCACATGCCACGGAGCGACTGGGCCTGTGAGCCATGGCCGCTGAGCCTGCGCATCCGGAGCCTGTGCTCCGCAACGGGAGAGGCCACAACAGTGAGAGGCCCGCGTACCGCAAAAAAAAAAAGCAAATGTTGTAATACTAATAGCAGTTAAAATGAAATCCAAGGCCAAAAAACAACAAATGAATCAAATAAAAATATTTAATATTGATAACATGTACAACTCACCAACACTTGATACTCTTGAAAACTTTGTTACCAAAAGTAATGACTCACACTATAGGAGCAAAAACTTCAGAAATTAGCAGATTGTGTAAACAAATAATTAAGATTTGAGGGCTTTTAGTAACAGCTAACAAGCTATGTATATATGTATTTATATATGTATATTTCTATGTTTATAAGGTTTTGTATCCACAACACTGCAAAAAACATTAAAAAAAACTCAGATGGGGCAATCACAAATATTCACCATCCATTAGAAAAAAAAAAAACATATCTCAACATATATTCCAAGAAATCAAATTATTCAGTCTATTTTTACTAGTTATGATATAAAAAATTAGAAATGAGAGTAAAATTACCCAAGAAAAATCTATTCACTTGTAAATAATAATAATGTTGCCTCTTTCTCTTATAAGATAACAAATATTCTTTCTTTCAGAAAAATAATAAAATGGGTAAAATTTTGGCATATCTAATCAAGAAAAAAGCTCTTGTATAAACAGCCTTGGGAATAAGAAAGAAAATCTGACCACAGATTTGGAGAACATTAAAAAGATTATGTAATTAATTCCTTCATTCAGTTTATATCTATCAATCTCCTACATTAATATACTATTTTGTACAATAAATTTAAGCATTTAGACAATTTTTCTAAAAAATTAAACAAAATCGACTCACGCACTATAAAATCTGAATAGATAAAGTTGAAGAGGTTGAAAGTATAGTCAAAGATCTATCTCTTAAAATTTTCACCAGCCCCAGAAGTTTTTTTTTTTTTTTTTTTTTTGCTGTACACAGGCCTCTCACTGTTGTGGCCTCTCCCGTTGCGGAGCACAGGCTCCGGATGCGCAGGCTCAGTGGCCATGGCTCACAGGCCCAGTCGCTCCGCGGCATGTGGGATCTTCCCGGGCCGGGGCACGAACCCGTGTCCCCTGCCTCGGCAGGCGGACTCTCAACCACTGCGCCACCAGGGAAGCCCCATTTGGTTTTTTGAGATGTCCAGTTTCAATTTTGTTTTAGACACTGAAGTGGATATGTGGGGCCGGTTAGTGGATATGAGTCCGGAGTTCAAGGGAGAGGTTCAGGGTGCTGATGCAAATCTGAGAATCGTCGGGTTATAGATGTTACTTAAAGCTGTGAGACTGGGTGAGATCACCAAGAGAGTGAGCATTGATGGAGAAGAGAACAGGCCCAAGCCGGGTCCCGTGGTGCTCCACAGGGGAAAGAAGAGGACACATCAGTGGAGGCTGAGGAGCAACCAGGGAGTTAGGACAGAAGCCAGGAGTGTGTGGGAGCCTGGAATTCAAGGGGAAAAACGTATGTCAGGGAGGAGGGAGCATTCAACGGGGTTGAATGCTGCCGATGGGTCAAATAGGATGAGGATTAAGAATTAACCTTAGATTTAGGAATGCTGTAGTCATTGTTGACCTTGACAAGAGCAATTTTGGTGGCGATGGGAAAGTCTCACTGGAGAGAGGATGGAAGGAGAGGAATTCGAGACAATGAATACAGGCAGTACTTCTGAGGCCATACGTTGCTCTGAAGGGAAGCAGAGATATGGGGCAGTTTCTGGGGTGGGAAGAGTAAAAGTTTTGTTGTTGTTGTCATGGATGGGGTTGGGGTTGTATTTTGGTTGTTTTTAAAGATTGGGAAAACAATAGCATGCCTGTGTGTGGAAGAGAATGATCCAGGGGTGATGGGGAAGCTGATGATGTAGGAGAGAACAAAGATGTTACAGCCTTGAAAAGGTGAGAATGGGGGCTGGTGGAGGGTGCATGCTTGGCTTTCGCTATGAGCGTGGGCAGTCCATTCAGTAACAGGAGGGCAGAGCATATGTGCATGTTGCTGGTAGGTGTATCAATTTGTGATGATAGGAATATGTGGAAGTTCTCTGCTGATTGCTTCTGTTTTCTCAGGAGAGTAGCAATGTCTTCAGCTGTGAGGGAAGATTGGAAGGAGGTATTGGAGGTTTGAGGTTAAAGGAAAATGAGTGAATTCGAATGAGCGAGTGAATGGACTAGGGAAACGTAATAGGGCTTTCTAGTGATACAGTCAGAGAATAAACATCTATTTTATTTTTTAGTTTTTGTTTTATATTGGAGCATAGTTGATTAATGAACTTGTTGACTTGATCTCCTTTCCTTTTTCTCAGGAGTTATGTTAGTTTGGGTCTCTGAGAAGCAGATACCATGATGGTGTTACACATGCCAAAGGTTTGCTGGGGAAAACATCTATGAGGGAAAATGAGGAAGGAGCTGGAGGAGGTTGGGAATGCTGTCAGACTGCAGTGCAGGTGTGATTGCTGTGGAGAAGAGAGGGAAGGAGAAGTGTGAGACTGTGGTGCATTCTAAGAAATTTGGGTAAGCCTGATGGGGAGTCTAGAGCCAAAGTGCCCCATGAAAGGAGTTCTATCTCTCCCAGGAACAGGCGTGCCTTTGTATTCCTGTCACATTCAATGATTGGTGCAGAGTGGCTGGTGGGAAGAGTGGCCTCAGCTCCAACATGGTGATTGATGGATCTCAGGATGCAGTAGCTGGGGCTGTTGTAATTACAGTACTGCATTAGTCTGCTCAGGCTGCCATACCAAGACACTACAGACTGAGTGTCTTAAACAACAGAAATTTATTTCTCATGGTTCTGGGGGCTGAGAAATCCAAGATCAAGGTACTGGCAATGTGGGTTTCATTTTGATGACTCTTGGCTTGCAGACCACTGTCTTCTTACTGTGTGCTCACGTGACCTTGTCTTTGTGTAGAGAGAGAGAGAGCTTTCTGGTGTCTCTTCTTATAAAGACACTAATCCTATTAGACCAGGACCCCACCCTTAAGGCCTCATTTAACCTTAATTACTTCTTTATAGGCCCCATCTCCAAATACATCCACACTGGGGTTAGGAGTTCAACATACGAATTTTGAGGGAACACAAGAATTCAGTCCACAGTAGCTACTCATAGTTGGAGATTCATGAGGAGCATCTTTTTTTCTTTAATTTTTATTTTATATTGGACTATAGTTGATTTACAATGTTGTGTTAGTTTCAGGTGTACAGCAAAGTGGTTCAGTTTTACATATACATATATCTATTCTTTTTCAAATTATTTTCCCATTTAGGTTATTACAGAATATTGAGCAGAGTTCTCTGTGCTATACGGTAGGACCTTGTTGGTTATCTTTTTTTTATTTTTGTGGTACGTAGGCCTCTCACTGTTGTGGCCTCTCCCGTTGCAGAGCACAGGCTCTGGATGCGCAGGCTCAGCAGCCATGGCTCATGGGCCTAGCCATTCCGCGGCATGTGGGATCTTCACGGACCGGGGCACGAGCCCGTGTCCCCTGCATCGGCAGGCGGACTCTCAACCACTGCGCCACCAGGGAAGCCCTGGTTATCTATTTTAAATATAGTAGTGTGAGCATCTTTTTAAAAAACGTTTTATTGCATCACATAACACAGAAAATTGCACAAATTTTGTCATTTGCACTCTTTAATTTTTTAATGCTAAGAGAACTTTACTGAAGTATAATCTATATGCAGTAAAATGCACAAATTTTTCAGTGTCCAGCTCAAGGTTTTTGACAAGTGTATATACACTCATGTAGCCATTACCTGTGTCAAGACAAAATATGCCCATCATCCAAGAAAGTTTTTGTGTTGACCATGGTGCCCTAATAAAGACTCTGGACACCAAAGCTCAGGTGAGCTTCCCTGGTTGTAGGAAAATACTAGAGGGAAAAGTAGAGGTGGAAGGGCCAGGGAGTTCCAGTAGTGGTGATGAGGTGGGTGAGGGTGACAGTTTTAATGAGGGTGCTCAGGAGATGCCTCTCTGATAAGGTGGTCTCACCACTTGAAGGGGGTCTTGTAACAATTACCGTTACATGTAGTTGGTGTACTGTTTAAAGCTGATTTTCGGTCATAATGAGTTTGGGAGCCTGCACCTCTTAAGCATCTCACATTTTTGACACTGATGGGTATGTGGAATTCTCAGTCACCTTACATTTAACAATGTTGTTTTTTTACATTGTAATAAGACAACTAAAACTTTTCCTAAAGAACAGATGACAGTTCTTACGGGAAACTTTGCTGTCTTCTCTATGAATATTTAATGGATGGAAAATACATTTGTAGGCTCTATTGAGATTCTCAGAAACAGAGATTCATTTATTCATTCAATATTTTATCTGATTTATTTATTCAATAAACAGTCACTGAGCACCTACTATGTTTTTTGGTTTGAAGTAGCCACTGAGAAAGATGTGAATAAGAAATTCCAGAATCTCACAGTCAAGAGTGGAGGAGGCAAAACTGCAAATGAATTGTTTCTGCTGTGACTGGAGCAACTCATAAATGGTGCTGGGCTAGAGGAGACAGGAAGAAGGAGTCAGCACAGAGGGGCATAGGGATTATTAAATGGCTGTAATGGCTGTACAATGTGAGAAGGGCTATCATGGCACAGTGTATAAAGTCTTATTGGGGTTCAGTGAAGGAAGAAATAATTCTCTGAGGGAGCTGGGCTAGGTTTCACACAGAGCACAATTTTTCCCTCTTATTAATCTTTTCCTTTAAAAATGCTTTAAAATCATTTAAAAAATATTTATTTATTTATTTTTGGCTGCACTGGGTCTTTGTTGCTGTGTGCTGGTTTTCTCTAGTTGCAGTGAGCAGGGGCTATTCTTTGATGCGGTGTATGGGCTTCTCATTGTGGTGGCTTCTCTTGTTGCAGAGCATGGGCTCTAGGTGCGTGGGCTTCAGTAGCTGTGGCACGTGGGCTCAGTAGTTGTGGCTCATGGGCTCTAGAGGGCAGGCTCAGTAGTTGTGGGGCATGGGCTTAGCTGCTCTGTGGCATGTGGGATCTTCCCGGACCAGGGATTAAACCTGTGTCCCCTGCATTGGCAGGCGGATTCTTAACCACTGACTACCAGGCAAGTCCCTTTAAAAGTATTTTTAATAAAAGTTGAAAAAATCAAATACTACCAAAGGTATTATAACTGCATATGGTAATATCTTTCACCAGTCACACTCTAGAGGCAAACATTTTAACCATCTTAGTTACTTCGTTTTGTACTGATTTATGTAATTCTTTTTTTTTTTTCCAGTTTTTTTTTTTTTTGGGCTGTGTTGGGTCTTCGTTGCTGTGCGTGTGCTTTCTCTCTAGTTGCGGTGAGAGGGGCTACTCCGTTGCAGTGTGCGGACCTCTCACTGCGGTGGCCTGTTTTGTTGCAGAGCATGGGCTCCAGGTGCAAGGACCTCAGCAGCTGTGGCGCATGGGCTCAGTAGTTGTGGCTCACGGGCTCCAGAGCGCAGGCTCAGCAGTTGTGGTGCACGGGCCCAGTTGCTCCATGGCATGTGGCATCCTCCCGGGCCAGGGCTCGAACCCTGATTTATGTAGTTCTTAAGATTATGCTTATAATGATTTATTTTCATCTTGGCATTATCTATTGGTTTCCTGTTAGGATAGATGAGAATTTCACCCTCTTAAATGTCACTCCCGGGCTTCCCTGGTGGCGCAGTGGATGAGAGTCCGCCTGCCGATGCAGGGGACACAGGTTCGTGCCCCGGTCTTGGAAGATCCCACATGCCGCGGAGCGGCTAGGCCCGTGAGCCATGGCCGCTGAGCCTGCGCGTCCAGAGCCTGTGCTCCGCAACGGGAGAGGCCACAACAGCGAGAGGCCCGCATACTGCAAAAAAAAAAACAACAAAAAACCAAAAAAAAAGTCACTCCCTTTCTGTTCTCCATTCTTCCAAAGAATTTCTGGATTAAATCAGAATTCAGTGCTTATATTATTATGATTATGTAAATATTATTCATGGCAGAACCAAGTATTTTAAAATTACTATTTCTCCCTTTTTGTGTAACACTTTATTTTTCCTAGAGTTAATTGCCACTTCTAAAAACTTGCATATTTTTGTGTGCTTATCCTTACATTTCCCCTTTAGATATATTTTATGTCTCTCAAAAGATTTTTTTCCCACATGCTTAAGTATATCAAGTGGTCCTTGAGTTTCCCTTACTTCTTCTCAAACCTCTCCATCCTCTAAACTGGATTGGTTGCTTTTTAGTTCTTCCACCCAGCTGTCATACTGGACACATGCTTTAGTTGTCATCCTGGGGCTTTATATTACCAGGAATCCCTGATCTCCTAGATCTTTTGTCTTCCTTGTTTTTGGTTCATTGATTCTTTTTTGGAACATATCTTTCATAAAGCCTTTAGAAAGTGTAGTGGGTTGAATTGTGTTTGCCCAAAAGATATGCTTAATTTCTAAGTGATACCTGTGAATGTGGGCTGATTTGAAAATAGGGTCTTTGCAGATGTAGCCAAGTTAAGGTGAAGTCATTAGGGTGGCCCCTAATCCAAAATGGCTGGTGTCCTTGTAAGAAGAGAGGAGACACAGACAGATACACAAGAAGGATGCCATATGACAATGAAGGCAGAGATTGAAATTTTGCTGCCAGAAACCGAGAATGCCAAGAATTATTAGCAAGAGCCTCAGTCTAGAAGTGAGGCATTGAATAGATTTTCCTTCTGAGCCCTCAAGAAGAAACCAATCTTGTTGACACCTTGATTTTTGGACTTCTAGCCTCCAGAACTGGAAGAGAATAATTTTCTGTTGTAGTGAGTCACCTAGTTTTTGGTAATTTGTTATTGCAGCCCTAGATACAGTGTATTGAAAGTAAGTCAAATCTGGTTAGGTCTGAAAATGTCTTTATTTTACTCTCACTCTTGATGCTTTGATGTTGGCCCTGTATTAATTTTATCAGAATGTATCAAAGGAACACAACCAGGTCTTGCTGCCACCTGGCTGACAGTGGTTGCAAGGTGCATTCCAATTTTAAAGATTTTTGTATGTGAAAAAACTAGGTCTTATAATAACTGAAATAGGATATATTGGTTGGGTATAAAATTTTAGGTTGAAACTATTTCTGTATCACAATTTTGAAGGCATTTCTCCATTAAATTCTAGTGCTGCTTCTGAGAAGGCTGATGGTCATGTAACCTGTTTTCCCCTGTTAGAAATTTGTAGAATAGGCTCCACCTTTTCAGTCTAGAGACATGTGTCTTTCAGTTCTGGGGGACTTTCTTTTGCTATTTCTTTAATAACTTCTTTTTTCGTTTCAATTCTTTCTCCCTGTTATTCTTTTTTAAACAATTTTTTTTTTTTTTTTTGCTGTATGCGGGCCTCTCACTGTTGTGGCTTCTCCCATTGTGGAGCACAGGCTCTGGATGCACAGGCTCAGTGGCCATGGCTCACGGGCCCAGCCGCTCCATGGCATGTGGGATCTTCCCAGACCAGGGCACGAACCCGTGTCCCCTGCATCGGCAGGCGGACTCTCAACCACTGCACCACCAGGCAAGCCCTAAACAATTTTTATATTTATTTATTATCAGTAACATTGGCTTATAACATTATGTAAGTTTCATGTGTACAACATTATATTTTGACTTCTGTATACGCTACAGTGTGCTCATCGGCAAAACTTTAGTTTCTATCTGTCATGATACAGTTGACTCTCTTTACCCATTTTGCCCTCCCCCCACTCCCTTCCCCTCTGGTAACCACTAATCTATTCTCAGTATCTAAGTGTTTCTTTTGTTTGTTTGGTTTATTTATTTATTTATGTTCCACATATGGATGAAGTTGTATGGTATTTACCTTTCTCCATCTGACTTATTTCACTTGGCCTAATACCCTCAAGGTCCATCCATATTGTTGCAAATGGCAAGATTTCATCTTCGTTTATGACTGAGTAGTATTTCATTCATATATACACCACATCTTCTTTATCCTTTCATTTGTTGCTGTGCACTTAGGTCATTTACATATCTTGGTTACTGTAAATAGTCCTGCAATGAACACAGGGGAGCATGAGGGCTCCTTTTTTTCCCACATCCTTGCTAACGTTTGTTATTTCTTGTCTTTTTCATAGTAGCCATTCTAATAGGTGTGAGGTGAGATCACATTGTGGTTTTGATTTGCATTTCCCTGATGATTCGTGATGTTGAGCACCTTTTCATGTACCTATTGGAGAACTGTATGTCTTCTTTAGAAAATATGTATTTGGATCCTTTGCCCATTTTTAAAAAAAAATTTTATTTATTTATTTTTGGCTGTGTTGGGTCCTCGTTTCTGTGCAAGGGGTTTCTCCAGTTGCGGCGAGCGAGGGCCACTCTTCATCGCAGTGCGCGGGCCTCTCACTGTCGCGGCCTCTCTTGTTGTGGAGCACAGGCTCCAGACGCGCAGGCTCAGTAGTTGTGGCTCACGGGCCCAGTTGCTCTGCCGCATGTGGGATCTTCCCAGACCAGGGCTTGAACCCGTGTCCCCTGCATTGGCAGGCAGATTCTCAACCACTGTGCCACCAGGGAAGCCCCCTTTGCCCATTTTTAAATCAGATTGGGTTTGTTTTTTCTTTTTGCTATTGAGTTGTATGATATATATATATATATATATATATATTTCTTTCTTTTTTTTTTTTTTTTGCCTGTGCCATGGGGCATGAGGGACCTTAGTTCCCTGACCAGGGATCGATCCCATGCCCCTTGCAATGGAAGTGCAGAGTCTTAACAACCAGGGAAGTCCCATTTATATATTTTGAATATTAATTACTTATCAAATATATGATTTGCAAATATTTTCCCCCATTCAGAAGGTTGACTTTTCATTTGTTGATGGTTTCCTTTGCTGTGCAGAAACTTTTTAGTTTGATGTAGCTCCACTTGTTTATTTTTGCTTTTGTGCTTTTGCTTTTGGTGTCATATTTTAAAAAATCATTGCCAAGACTGATGTCAAAGAGTTTACCTATGTTTTCTTCTAGGAGTTTCATGATTTCAGGTCTTACATTCAAGTCTTTAATCCATTTTGAGTTGGTTTTCTTCTAGGAGTTTTATGATTTCAGGTCTTACATTCAAGTCTTTAATCCATTTTGAGTTAGCTTTTTGTTATGGTGTAAAATAATGGTCCAGTCTCATTCTTTAGCATGTGCCTTTCTAGCTTTCTCAGCACCATTTATTGAAGAGACTGTCCTTTTCCCATTGTGTATTCTTGGCTTCTTTGTCATAATTAATTGACCATAAGTGCATGAGTTTATTTCTGGGCTCTCTATTCTCTTCCATACATATCTATATCTATATCTATCTATATCTATATCTCTATCTGTTTTTATGCCAATACCATACTGTTTGGATTACTATAACTTTACAATATAGTTTAAAATCAGCTAGTGTGATGCCTCCAGCCTTGTTCTTCTTTCTCAAGATTGTTTTTGCAATTTAGGGTCTTTTGTGGTTCCATACAAATTTTAGGATTGTTTGTTCTATTTTTGTGAAAAATGCAATTTTTCTCTGGGATAGGGTGGGTGGGAGGGAGGGAGACTCAAGAGGGAAGAGATATGGGAACATAGGTATATGTATAACTGATGCACTTTGTTATAAAGCAGAAACTAACACACCATTTTAAAGCAATTATACTCCAATAAAGATGTTAAAAAATGCAATTGAAATTTTAATAGGGATTGCAGTGACTCTGTAGATTGCCTTGGGTAGTGTGGACAGTTTAACAGTATGAGTTCTTCTAATCCATGAACATGGAATACCTTTCCATTTCTTTGTGTCTTCTTCAGTTTCTTTCATCACTGTCATAGATTTCAGTGTACAGGTCTTTCACCTCCTTGGATAAATTTATTCCTAGGTATTTTATTCTTTTTGATGAATTGTAAATGGGATTGTTTTCTTAATTTCTCTTTCTGATAGTTCATTATTAGAGATGCAACAGATTTTTGTGTTTTCATGGTCTTTGAGCTATTTTACAGCTCTGTAAGTTGTGTCAAACTGATACAAATGATTCTTGTCCATAGGTATTAAAGCACTTGTGTCCAGTGGAATGCAATTAGTTATTGCCCTATGAACAGACCCGTTTTTCATCCATATCTAAATTCATTTCATCATTCCTTGTCTGCCTAGGTACATGTATTTCTTTGGAATTCTCCTTTGAACCAATCAGAATACTTTCTTTTTCCCTCATTAATTAATTAGTTAAACCTTTCACAAGTGTTCATTTTATACCTACTTGAGAATCATGATTACACCTTCTTTCAAAAATAATCTTTTAACAGCTTTGGAGCTCACTGAGGTGTGCACTGGAGTCACCTGATGCAGCCAACAAGGCTACATTGCCTGGAACGTGCACCTCATGGGAAGCTTCAGCCCATTATGTCTTTTCTTACCTTACAAAGATGAATCTCAAGCAGCAATACAAAGTTTACTTTTGTTCAATCTCCATTTCTCTAGATTTTTTCCTCCTCTCTATTAATTTTAGTTAAAATTTTTTTTGGTTTGCAGGTGAAAAGGTATTTCCCATTAGTGACAGCAATGATTGGGAATTTAGTTTCATGGTCTATTTAATAATTTCTGTAAAGGGATTAATGTTTTATACAGATTTATTTTCCACTGAGTGAGAGATAACAGAGAATCTGATTGTGAGTGATTTGTTTATATGTTTTTATGTCTGTTTTGAACTCAGATCAATTAAGAATTTTGTGGCAACCAAGAGAGAGTATAGCTCCTTGCAATATAGTGGAAACCAATCAAGCAAACAAAAATCATTTCTAGGGAAACTACTTTGATTCAGTGATGGGCATGTGACCCAGCAAGGAAAAATAAGACTTTTGCAGGGACTCTTGTGAAACAGGCAACACATTTTCAGCTGCACTTGCAACTAAGAGAATCTCACTTTGAACTTGCTGATAGAAAAGCACATAAGGGGCTTCCCTGGTGGTGCAGTGGTTGACAGTCCGCCTGCTGATGCAGGGGACATGGGTTCTTGCCCCGGTCCGGGAAGATCCCACATGCCGCCGAGCGGCTGGGCCCATGAGCCATGGCCGCTGAGCCTGCGCGTCCGGAGCCTGTGCTCCGCAACGGGAGAGGCCACAACAGTGAGAGGCCCGCGTACTGCAAAAAAAAAGAAAGAAAAGCACATAAAAATAGAGCCAAGAGAGAGGGAAACTAAATCCTGAGGATATCATTTGAGCTCCTGGAACAACCCTGAGGTCTGAATACAGCCCTAGCTCCAGATTTGTCAATCACAGAGTTAATACATTCACTTTTTTTGTTTAGAACAGTTGAATTTTCTTTTCTATCATTTGCATTTAAATGACTCCTCACAGTAAAAAGGTTCTTCATCCTTGGCTCCTTCTATTCTAGCCCACTAAATATATATTTACCTCTCTGTGCCTCCATTTACTCTTCTGTTTAGAAGTTAAGCAGTACTTATTACTTCAAAGAGTTGTAAATATTAAATGATGTAATAAATAGAAGAGCATAAATTCGTTCAGCAATGCTGAGATGAGAGAAGCATCACATAGCTTAACTTTTCAAAACTGAATTACATTAGGCTCTAAAACCCAATTTACTAGAGTGAGAAGACACCCCATATCAGGCAGTAGTATGGGCAGTGTTTTTTCTTTAGCAAGGTATACATTTCCATAAAATACTTAGGAAAGATCTTCTAATCTTTGGCCCATAATTGTGGCTACTGGAAGCTCTTTGTGTAAACCCATATGGTTCATTACAAAGTGAGTGGTTCTACAGCCTGTATGCCAAGGGTGTAGCCCCCCAAACTGTGATGATTGTTGTTTAGTCCCTCCAGCAAACACACCAGCTCACCTCATCAGAAATCCTCCTGCATTCTTGGGCACATCCATGAAGGACACATGCTTGTTGAGCACATCTCCCTATGCCTTTCCTCGAGCTCCTGGAGCCCCTGATAACCTTGGAAAGCTCTTCCCCTTTCAACCAAGCACTGTTCTCAGCCTCATCACCTTTGTCTCAGAAATGCTCAGCTAAAAAAGACTCCTCCCAATGAGAGCCTGGATGGTGATGGATAACAGGTGTGTAGCCATTCATGAGTTTTTATAGCCCTGACATTAGACGTAGGTGTAAGCCTTAGTATACCTCCAGAAAGCTCCATTCCTCTTGAGTTTAATGTCAGCAGAACCTCCTGAAGCACAACTCTGTACAAGGTGCACGATGGCCCCTTGGTTCATAGCATATTGTGAGCTTTGATTGTGAACACAGGGCATTTATTCTGTGCCATTCTTTAGTTCAGGGGTTCCCAACCCTCGGGCCGCACAGCAGGAGGTGAGCGTCGGGCGAGTGAGTGAAGCTTCATCTGCTGCTCCCCATCGCTGGCATTACCGCCTGAACCCCCGCCCACGCTGCCTCCATGGAGAAATTGTCTTGCACGAAACCGGTCCCTGGTGCCAAAAATGTTGGGGACCGTGGCTTAGCCAATTAGCTTTCTTGTTTATATGGTCCCTCTGCTTTCCCCATGTGAAGAAGGAGAGGGGAAACACAGTGCTGGAAGCAGAGTAAGACTGGGGCATCTCTCTTGGACATTCCCTTCTCTCCATTTGGGACAGATCTGGTACTAGCTACCAGGAGCATGGAAATCCAGTTTGGTTGCTTCACTCCCTATCTGTATGTGGAGATACACAAAGATATGAGAGCCAAGAATTCTTTCTATGTGACCCAAGGCCAGTCTCTAAGCTCATTCAGGCTACAAACTCCTTTGGTAAGAAGTCCTTGAGGCTTAGGTACATGAAAAAGGTCACTGGCATGGGTGTCTCATCCCCTGAGTCTCTAGTCTCTAGTGCTTCCCTAGCTAATGGATGACTGAGTATCTCTGAACTTCACGTCAGTTAAAGCAAATGCAATGATGGAAATGCAGTATTAATAAATAGATTATGAAAAGGAGAAATTAAGCTTCCAAGTCTCTAGTCTTGCTTCAACCCCTTCAGAATCTATGCAGATGGGCACCTTACTCAGTCCTTCAACAGCTTTGTTCCAGATGACATAGATGTGGGTGAGAATGAGGAACCATTGGGCGACTTTGGTCACTCTAATCTCAATGAGCTGAGTAAGGTTCCTAGGCAAGTCCCAGGACCCCTGTATCCTCAGCAGAAGGGTCAGGACCGAGCTGTGCTTCAATGCTGCAGGTGTCCCTGGAGGAAATCTGTCATGGCTCCTTCAAGTGCATTCAGGTGACAAGGTGGTGACCCAACCCCGATGGGCAAATAGTCAGGATCAAGGACACACTGTCATTCAGCATGGTTTTCCCAATCAGGGCAATGCTGTATCTGCCAATATCCATGCAGTTGTTGTTTTTGTGCACAAAGAAAAACCCATTTACACTTCTCCCGGGATGCTTTATTCTTTCTCCTTTTTATTCCTTTTTTTCCTTTCTCACCCAAATATCCATCATGCTTCGTCTCACTTTTTGTCTCATTCATCCTCGGGCACTCTGAGGCTATACCATGAACACCCCCACTATTGGTGGACAGGTGATACTTTTGTCTTGCATGAAATCACTAAGGAGTTACCATGGAGTAACTCTCTGGGGAGGGCCTCCCCTCTGGGAAGATGCCCACCCAGAAGGGAGACCTCATAGACCAGTTTGCAGTTTGTTCCCAGACATATTAACGCCACAAATACAACATATCCTCTTATGCCTTGCACCGGCCCTCCTAGGGACCAGCAGAGCAATACCTCCAACTCGAGACATATACTCTCAGCTCTTTGTTCACTGGATACTGGCTCCCTAGAATTCCTAGAGTTCACAAAACAAACTGTTTTTGGGAAAATGTTCCTGTACCTGAGCCTCACTGGAGCTGCTGTTATGAGTGGGTGGGTGGCTGGGTGGGTGAGCTTGCCCAGGCTAGGATGCAATTTTCATGTCCATGGCTTTGAGTCGAGTTTTCACCACACAGCTGGAGAGCGACTTGAGTGCCACTTGGAGAGGGGCAAAGATTTCTTGCTGAAGCTTGAAAATGGAATATCCTCCTTCCTCCCCTGCCTCTGACAAGACCTTTCATCTGCCCTCCTTACCCTCTGGCATCCTCCTGTTGGGGAAAGAAAAGGGAGAGAGAGGAGATGCTTTACCTCCTCACCTCGTTTAGGTCTGCAGTGCCCAACAGGAGATGGCCAAGGTTACTGCACACACATTCACCCACCACATTGCTCAGACGCTTGAGGCTCACTGTGGTTGAGATAGAGGGGAAGCAGGTCACCAAAGAGCACCTTTATTTGGGGCAGGAGGTGAACAAGACCCAGAGTTGCCTCCCTGACAGCTTCCTACTTGTACACTCACAGGTCTGGAGGAGGGCGTCCACCCTCCTCCACCCTCTTAGCTCAGGATTAATCACAAAGGGCAGCGGGGTGGACTGCTGCCCTTTGTGATTAACCCTGAGCTAAGAGGCATGAAGCAGTCTTCATCAATGAAGCATCAGGGTCTTGGAAACTAGTACCTGCTATGGGATCCAGGGTCAGAGATTGCTCCCCGACTTCTGAACTCCAAACTTCTGGTTTCTATGTTGGCAATTAAAAAAAAAATTGAAGTATAGTTTATTTACAATGTTGTGTTAGTTTCTGGTATACAGCAAAGTGATTCAGTTTTATATATATTCTTTCCTATTATAGTTTATTACAAGATACTGAATATAGTTCCCTGGGCTATACAGTAGGACCTTGTTTATCTATTTTATATATAGTCGTTTGTATCTGCTAATCCCAAACTCCTAATTTATCCCTCCCCTGACCCCTTTTCCCTTTGGCCACCATAAGTTTGTTTTTTGTCTGTGAGTCTGTTTCTGTTTTTTAAATAAGTTCATTTGTATCATATTTTGGATTCCATATATAAGTGATAACATATGACATTTGTCCTTCTCTGACTTACTTCACTTAGTATGACAATCTCTAGGTCCATCCATGTTGCTGAAAATGGCATTATTTCATTCTTTTTTATGGCCGAGTAGTATTCCATCGTGTGTGTGTGTTTGTGTGTACACCACATCTTCTTTATCCATTCATCTGTCCATGGACATTTAGGTTGCTTCCATGTCTTGACTCTTGTAAATAGTGCTGCTATGAACATAGGGGTGCATATATCTTTTCAAGTTAGAGGTTTCTCCAGATATATGTCCAATAATGGGATTGCTAGATCACATGGTAGCTCTATCTTAAGTTTTTTAAGGAACCTCCATACTGTTTTCCACATATGTTGGCAATTTATGAAGCTACTTGTCTCTTGAACTTTCTGGAAGCTTAGTGGAGAACTCTGGCCCTATTAGACCTCTGTAAGCCCTCTCTCCACAGCTGTATAAAGATTAAGACAGTGAGAGAACTGAGGGAAAGACTGGCTGAGCCAGTTACTGGGGTTGAGTCTTTACTTGACTTTTCTCACTTTGAAAAGTCCCTACATGTTTGTATGCTAGTTTTACTCATTTTCCCCCCAAAGACAGTTTTACAAAATAATTATATATTTCAAAAATTAGGTCATCGGGGCTTTCCTGGTGGCGCAGTGGTTGAGAGTCCCCCTGCCTATGCAGGGGACGCGGGTTCGTGCCCCGGTCTGGGAAGATCCCACATGCCGCAGAGCGGCTGGTCCCATGAGCCATGGCCGCTGAGCCTGCGCGTCCGGAGCCTGTGCTCCGCAATGGGAGGCCACAATAGTGAGAGGCCCGTGTACTGCAAAAAAAAAAAAAAAAAAAGAAAAAAGAAAAAAGAAAAAAAAGAAAATTAGGTCATCTTAGCAGATTGAAATAAAGGAACCCTGGATAGTGGTGGGTATGCAAAGCCCATCTCAACATCCGTCTGTTGAGATGCCAAATCTGTGTGCCAAAGCAGCCACTCTGTCAAGCTGCCGTCTTCTTTCTTAAGGCCCAAGCTCCTGGAATATCCCAAATCTCAACCTAAACAAGACACAGAATGAAGACAACACTTGGCTTACAAGGAGCAAATGTATGTATGAAGATTAACTATCACTGATTATGAAAAGCATAGCTCATTCTCTTCAGAGGATGTGCTCCTGTGAGAATTAATGGAATTGCCTAAGCTGTATGGAAATATTTCTTTGAGCAAAATTGTCTTCTCTAGAGGAATTGGAGGAGGGATTTCTGGTTGACAATGAAGCACAGGTCCCCAAAGATGGAGATGGTGCCCTGAGGATCCTGGCATCCTTGATGCATCCTGGCAGGTCCTGGATGGGCACATAGGTTGCCTGGGAGCATGGAAGGAGGCTGACATGGCTTCAGTTGTTCATTCTGAGATTTAAAGATTTCCTGGAATGTCTGTCTGTCTCTCTGATCTGCCTGTCTCTGTTTAGAAAATTCACTATTTGACTTTTAATAAAGGACATGCATTACTCTGATAAAAAAGATAAAAATTAATGTAAAGTTATAACCAAGGAAAGAAGCACGTTTATCACAGGCTTCACTGTAAAAACTGAAAGCAATCCTGATACAGAATCCAGTTTTAAAAGCAGATTTTATTAGATTTCTATTTCTGTGAGTTTCACAAGACTAGCTACTTTGAAATGCCCTCTTACCACAAAATACCCAAACGATGGATAAATTAGAGCAATATGCTTTAAAATAATTGCTCAACTCAATGAAAATAAGTCCTAAATTTAAAAAAGGACAAAAACAAATAAAACAGAGCTGAAACTAGAGTGGTGAGCGACACAGTTACTTGTTCCAGAGTTGACCTGGGGGTGGGGCTATGGCAGTAATCCATGTTATTCTACCATTTTTCAGGAACAGAAGCTTCTCTTAGTTCCTTTGTGTCTCATCCATTCAACCTGCTGCATATATATGAAAGTGCAATCAATGCATTGATAAGATTTTACTATTATTATCAACAAAGTGTTTTATAAATGTATTTCTCTTTAAGGACATCATTCCAATGTACAAGGACTTCATGTTTCTCACATGCCTAGTGTAGAAGTTCTAGCAGCTGCCTGGCATTATTTTTTTCTGGTGGATAAATAAGGCCATCTGAGTAAATATTGTAATTAGGACTATAATGGCACATTTTGATCGCTTATAATAAATAACTCCAACCAGAATTGTTTCTTAGATGTGACACTGATGATCATTAATGGCCAAACTGTTAGATTTACATTAGAATTTCTTGGCTGAAAATATGTATGAGTGCAAACTACAATGCTATCAAAGGAGAAAATATATGCAAAACTTTCTGCAAATGTTTCATTATCTTATAATAATCTTTGGGATAATAATCTTCAGGAACTCATAACAGAAAATGCAAGAAACTAGAAGTTGGTATAGCTCAGCAGGTGTTTTGTGCAGAAAATATAGGTGAAGTTGAGATAAAGAGAGCAGGATTGGACCATTGTAAGCAAGTCTAGGATCTGTTCAGTCATCATTTTTAGAAAAGGTTGGTAAAATTTGGTTAAAGATAAAAAGCTGATATTTGTGTGGTGTTAGAATCTGAAACACTCTAGCCCACTTAAAACCTAAAGATTATAGAATTTTACTTTCTAATTATCCAAGTGGTCAGACAAAGATGGCTCATGGTGACATAAAAGGCCTGTGACTCTTTTGCAATTACATCAAGTTGCTGTTTTATCTTTCTGAAATTTAAAAAGATGGCAACGTCTTCATTTATCTGAAATTTGCCCTTCCACTCTCCATCCTAAAAATTAATCTTTCTGTTTCTTTCACCTTCTTGAGAGTCATTGATTATGAACAAATTCTTTAGAGACTCAAAGTTTATTTTAGCTTTCTAATAAAAAAGGAAAGAAAGGGAATTGGAATGTTTATTAAAAATGGTAAAGTCCAGCTCCGTAAGAGTTCCCATGAAATCCCAGTGGTGACCCTGATAAACATGTACCAGGGCGAGGGTGAGTCTGAGCTGCAGAGAGCGGCCAGCAGCCGCACATGCCCTGGAGCGTCAGCATCTGGCATCCATTCTTCCTGTTGAGCCAAACTACTCTCATTCCTTAGGACAAAGTAGCCTTTGGAAATATTGAGAAGCAAGCTATTTGTCATCAGTACCCCCTCCTCGTCCCCCCATTTCTGTCATCGTCACTTTGCAGATGGAACACCTTATCCTATGCCATGACTCTCTGAAGCCCCCTTTCCACCAGCCAGGATACCCGACCTGGGTCTGTGCATTCATTCACCCAATTCTATGTGTGTTGACCATGTGACAGTCATTGTCCTCACCTCACTTTTCTGGAGAAAGTAAAAGTGACATTGAACAGGGTCTTGAGGAAAAACAACCAAAAATCTATGAGATAGAGATGTGGACCAGGTCGTTCTAGTTGGAGGGAAGAGCGTGAACAAAGTCATAGAGGTTTACAGCTGCCTGACTTACTGGGAAAGGCAGGTAGTCAGGTGTGACTAGAAGCAGATTATGTGGCATGTGGAAGCTGGTTTGGGGGGTAGAAGGAGGAAGAGATGGACCTGGAATGATAGGTGGCAGCTAAACTATGAAGGATTGAGCACTAGGTAGAGAAGACAAAAGTAAAATCATTCCTCCTCTCCCAGGAAACTTTGGATTTTTGGAGGCAAAATCTCCATCAAGGCTGGTCACCAAGACTTCACCCTGGCGAGAATTTTAGGGTAAGTTGGAGTGGGCATGGCCAGGTTTCCAGGAGAGGTTGGCCAACCACAGCCTGTGGGCCAAATCTGACCTGCTGCCTGCTTTAGTACAGCCCGAGAGCCTTTAAGAATGGTGTTACGTTTTAAAATAAAAAGCAAGACATGGGAATCTTATAAAAATTCAAATTTAAGTGTCCACAAAAAGTTTTATTGGAACACAGCCACACTCATTTGTTATGCATTGAGTGTTTTTGTGCTACAAGGGTGGGATCGAATAGTTGGGACAGAAACCATATGAGCCACAAAGCCCGAAACATTTGCTAGCTGGCTCTGTTTAGAAAAATTTCATTGAGTCCTGTTCTAAGCCTTTCAAAAACAAAGGAGTAGAACACTAGTGAGGACACCAGACCAGGATGGAGACCTAGAAAGATAGCAGAAGCTTTATGGAACTTAGTTTAACTAATTTGTTAATGCCAGTGTGATTTCCCCAGCACTTATTCTCCTGTAGCATAGTTGGAAGTTATAGCACGCCATGTTTTCTTTAGTATGAGATATGTGTGTTAAATTTTTTTTTGGGGGGGGGTGTTAAATTTTTCAAAACATTCAAAATGATGTCTGGGAAATCTGGAATCCTATGATGACAGTTGTGGGTGACACGCATTTTCAGAAACATTCACGTGGTTGAAGAGTCATATAAAAAAGGAGTATCTTTCAAAATCAGGCATCTAAATCAATATAAGTAAATTGCTGAAAGCTTTTCTAACTTAAAAAAAAAATCCATCTCTCTTATGAGAGCAGTAATACCAATCACATATTTCTCCTTCAGTGTGGGTAATTTAAAAATTCTTTTCATAAGGCTGAGAGACATTACCTTATACAATGTCTTTAAATTTTTAAAAGTAATCCTTACTTCCCAGACCCTCCAAAATTATGAAATTATTGATCCAATTTAAGAGGAAGAATCATAATTGAGAAGGTCTGGTTAAAGAAAGGGGAGTTAAGGACGTAACACAGCTATAGGAGGGAAAAGTTGGTTGGTTCTGAGACCAAGGTAGAGCTGCCTGCTGGCTGTTGTACATGATCTCAGAACATCCGGCCCTCCCAGGTGAGAAATTCTGCCTCTCCTGGGATGGTAAGAATAGAGGTTGTATCAACCAGAGTTCAATTGCAGCAAAGGAGAAATATTTCTAGTTCTTTTAAGCAGAACGAGCTTTAATAGAGAGCATTAGCTGCTTAGGAAATCAATGGAAAGGCTGTGGAGCAGGGTCTAGATGGGCCTTTGGGAATGACTGTCAGGACATAGCAGAACTTAGCAGCCAGGGGAGCAACTACTTCTTCCATGAAGGTGGGGAATCAGTAGGTTGAAGCTGGATGAGAAATCTGCCATTGCCTCCTCTGCTGTTGATTCCCAGGAAGCTGGGAGTTGAGAGCTCCCAGCTGAGTGCTGCTGTAGATGTACATCTTCACAACCTTGTCTTCCACTGAAATTCAGCCCAAAGCAGCCGAAAGCCTCACTTTCTTGTTCCAAAATGTGCACAAGGGCTTCTCGTTGGGTTAAGTATGCGAACAGAACCCCAGCTGCAAGAAATTCTGGGAAATGTAGGATTTAGGTTTCTAGCCTCTGTGTGGGGAGACATACTAGAAGCAAGTGAAAGAGAATGTTGAGGCTCATCACCTGTATTCATTTCCTATTGCTGCTGTAACAAATTACAGCCAAACAACACACATTTATTATCTTACAATTCTGGAGGTCAGAAGTCTGATATGGGTTTTAGAGGGCTAAGATCAAGGCATCAGTAGAGCTGTGTTCCTTCTGGAGGCTTTAGGGAGAATCCATACATTCCTTGCCCTTTCCAGCTTCTGGCTGCCCACACTTCTTGGCTCATGCCTTATCACCCCAACTGCTTTCCTCATCACTGTCTTGGTCTCTATCCTGCATGTATCCTTCTTAAAGGACTCTTGTGATTACATTGGGCCCATCAGATAATCCAGGATAATCTGTCTCAAGAGTCTTAATCACATCTGCAAAATCCCTTTTTCTATGTAAGGTAACTTATTCACAGGAACTAGGATGTTGACATCTTTTGGGGAGACATTATTCAGCCTGACACATTGTCCTTATCCAAATTAGTGAGGGAAGGAAACGATGTTTATTGAATATCTGCTATCTGCCAGGAACTTTATATACATCATCTCATAGAACATTCGCAAGAACCCTTCAAGGTGGGCACTATTATTCCTATTACATATGAGAAAATGATATTCAAAGAATTTCAGGAACTAGCCCACCATTCAGTTATAAAAAGAAACGAGCTATCAAACCATGAAAAGACATGGAGGAATCTTAAGTGCATATTACTAAGTGAAAGGAACCAGTCTGAAAAAGCTATATACTATATGATTCCAACTATATGACATTCTGGGAAAGACAAAATTATGGAGACAGTGAAAAGATCAGTAGTTGCCTGGGGTTAGAGGAAGGAATGGATGAATAGGCAGAGCACAGAGAATTTTTAGGGCAGTGAAACTATTGTGTATGATACTATAATGGTGGATACATGTCATGAAGCACGTGAAAAAACCCATAGAATTGTACAACACTAAAAGTGAACTCTATGTAAATTATAAATTCATTAATGATAATTTATCAGTATTGGTTCATCACTTGTAACAAATATACCAGCCTAATGCAAAATGTTAATAATAGGGGACACTCTGGGGCTGGGAAGGGAGTATATGAGAATTCTTTGTGTTTTCTGTTCAATTTTTCTGTAAACCTAAATTGCTATAAGAAATCAAATCTATTAATTAAAAAAATTAATTAACAACGACAAAAACTAGCCCAGCTGGCATGTGGCAGAGCTAGTAGTTAATCTCAGAAATGTTTGTCTCTAAGAATTCATGTGATTCAAGTGATACTGTGAATTCTGGAGGCTCTGGCACCCTCAGAATTTCATAACTGCAGAATCTAGAGGCTGACAGTGATGATCTCATCCCAGTAGTTACAGGTTTGCTTCTTTCTTTGTCACTAGAGGTTCTCCTTAAGTACCCATTGTCCATAGTGTTGAAAGGGGTTTAACAGGTTTACTGCATGGTCTTGGTTTACTGACAGGGGACTGCTAATTCCATCATCTTTAAGTAGTCAGTTACAAGTTCTCATGTACAACATCTACCCACGAAATCTGCTTCTTCTGGAAGTGAATAAAGCGCTTTCCACATAGACTGGTCCTACTTGCCTGATGACATCTTAATAACAAAAAGGCATTGTTTTAAGTTTACACTGACTTTGCGGAAAAACATTCATCGGTAAGAATAAAAATATGGCCAACGTTTAAACTGAGAACTACCTTTTAACTATTCGCCTTCTTCTTTGAGAGGAGGGAATGGTTTTGATGCAGTAAAGCACTTGAAATGCTAATTTTTCTGCATTTGTATAATGCCCTTTGTATTTATGTCTTCAATGAGATTCTGTTATCAAAATTCTTAACTGCAAATACTCTCCCTTCCTGTATCTTGTACCAACTACACTAGTGATATATATATTTTTGTAGAAGGATATAGATTAGAAAATATAGGTGAATAAAAAGACAATAAATAGGAGATTGGTTCAAGATGGCAGAGTAGAAGGACATGCTCTCACTCCCTCTTTCGAGAACACCAGAATCACAACTAACTGCTGAACAATCATCAACAGGAAGACACTGGAACTCACCAAAAAAGATACCCCACATGCAAAGACAAAGGAGAAGCCACAATGAGATGGTAGGAGGGACGCTATCATAATAAAATCAAATCCCATAACTGCTGGGTGGGTGACTCACAAACTGGAGAACACTTATGCCACAGAAGTCCACCCACTGGAGAGAAAGTTCTGAGTCCGACCTCAGGCTTCCCAACCTGGAGGCCTGGCAACAGGAGGAGGAATTCCTAGAGAATCAGACTTTGAAGGCTAGCAGGATTTGACTGCAGGACTTCGGCAGGACTGGGGGAAACAGAGACTCCACTCTTAGAGGGCACACACAAAGTAGTGTGTTCATCGGGACCCAGGGGAAGGAGCAGTGACCCCATAGGAGACTGAACTAGACCTACCTGCTAGTGTTGGAGGGTCTCCTGCAGAGGCGGAGAGCAGCTGTGGCTCACCAAGGGACAATGGCACTGGCAGCTGAAGTTCTGGGAAATACTCCTTGACATGAGCCCTCCCAGAATCTACCATCGGCCCCACCAAAGAGCCTGGGTAGGCTCCAGTGTTGGGTTGCCTCTTGACAAACAACCAACAGGGAGGGAACCCAGTGCCACCCATCAGCAAACAAGCAGATTAAAGGTTTACTGAGCTCTGCCCACCAGAGCAACAGCCAACTCTACCCACCACCAGTCCCTCCTATCAGGAAATTTCCACAAGCCTCTTAGATAGCCTCATCCACCAGAGGGCAGACAGCAGAAGCAAGAAGAATTACAATCCTGCAGCCTGTGGAACAAAAACCACATTCACAGAAAGACAGACAAGATGAAAATGCAGAGACCTATGTACCAGAAGAAGGAACAAGATAAAACCCCAGAAAGACAACTAAATTAAGTGGAGATAGGCAATCTTCCAGAAAAAGAATTTAGAATAATGATAGTGAAGATGACCCAGGACCTCAGAAAAAGAGTGGATGCAAAGATTGAGAAGATGCAAGACATGTTTAACAAAGACCTAGAAGAATTAAAGAACAAAAAAACAGAGATGAACAATACAATAACTGAAATGAAAAATACACTAGAAGGAATCAATAGCAGAATAACTGAGACAGAAGAACGGATAAGTGACCTGGAAGACAGAATGGTGGAATTCACTGCTGTGGAACAGAATAAAGAAAAAAGAATGAAAAGAAATGAAGACAGCCTGAGAGACCTCTAGGACAACATTAAATGCAACAATATTCGCATTATAGGGGTTCCAGAAGGAGGAGAGAGAAAGGACGCGAGAAAATATCTGAAGAGATTATAGTCAAAAACTTCCCTAACATGGGAAAGGAAATAGCCACCTAAGTCCAGGAAGTGCAGAGTCCCAGGCAGGATAAACCCAAGGAGAAACACACCTAGACACATAGTAATCAAACTGGCAAAAATTAAAGAAAAAGAAAAATTACTGAAAGCAGCAAGGGAAAAATGACAAATAACATACAAGGGAACTCCTATAAGGTTAACAGCTGATTTCTCAGCAGAAACTCTACAAGCCAGAAGGGAGTGGCATGATATACTTAAAGTGATGAAAGGGAAGAACATACAACCAAGATTACTCTACCCAGCAAAGATCTCATTCAGATTCGACGGAGAAATCAAAAGCTTTACAGACAAGCAAAAGCTAAGAGAATTCAGCACCACCAAACCAGCTCTACAACAAATGCTAAAGGAAATTCTCTAAGTGGAAACACAAGAGAAGAAAAGGACCTACAAAGCAAACCCAAAACAATAAAGAAAATGGTCATAGGAACATACATATCAATAATTACCTTAAAAGTGAATGGATTAAATGCTCCAACCAAAAGACACAGGCTTGCTGAATGGATACAAACACAAGACCCATATATATGCTGTGTACAAGAGACCCACGTCAGACCTAGGAACACATACAGACTGAAAGTGAGGGGATGGAAAAGGATATTCCATGGAAATGGAAATCAAAAGAAAGCTGGAGTAGCAATACTCATATCAGACAAAATAGACTTTAAAATAAAGAATGTTACAAGAGACAAGGAAGGACACTACATAATGATCAAGGGATCAATCCAAGAAGAAGATATAACAATTATAAATATATATGCACCCAACATAGGAGCACCTCAATACACAAGTCAAATGCTAACAGCTCTGAAAGAGGAAATCGATAGTAACACAATAATAGTGGGGGACTTTAACACCTCACTTACACCAATGGACAGATCATCCAAACAGAAAATTAATAAGGAAACACAACCTTTAAGTGACACAATAGACAGATAGATTTAATTGATATTTATAGGACATTCCATCCAAAAACAGCAGATTACACTTCCTTCTCAAGTGCACACAGAACATTCTCCAGGATAGATCACATCTTGGGTCACAAATCAAGCCTCAGTAAATTTAAGAAAATTGAAATCATATCAAGCATCATTTCTGACCACAACACTATGAAATTAGAGATGAATTACAGGGAAAAAAATGAAAAAAACACAAATACATGGAGGCTAAACAATACCTTGCTAAATAACCAAGAAATCACTGAAGAAATCAAAAAATATCTGGAGACAAATGACAATGAAAACATAACGATCCAAAACCTATGGGATGCAGCAAAAGCAGTTCTAAGAGGGAAGTTTATGGCTATACAAACCTACCTCAAGAAACAAGAAAAATCTCAAACAAACAATCTAACCTTACACCTAAAGTAACTAGAGAAAGAAGAACAAACAAAACCCAAAGTTAGCAAAGGAAAGAAATCATAAAGATCAGATCAGAAATAAATGAAATAGAAATAAAGAAAACAATAGCACAGATCAATAAAACTAAAAGCTGGTTCTTTGAGAAAATAAACAAAATTGATAAACCATTAGCCAGACTCATCAAGAAAAAGAGGGAGAGGACTCAAATCAATAAAATTAGAAATGAAACAGGAGAAGTTACAACAGACACCACAGAAATTCAAAGCATCCTAAGAGACTACTACAAGCAACTCTATGCCAAAAAAATGGACAACCTGGAAGAAATGGAAAAATTCCTAGAAAGGTATAACCTTCCAAGACTGAACCAGGAAGACATAGAAAATATGAACAGACCAATCACAAGTAATGAAATTGAAACTGTGATTAAAAGTCTTCCAACAAACAAAAGTCCAGGACCAGATGGCTTCAGAGGTAAATTCTATCAAACATTTAGAGAAGATCTAACACCCATCCTTCTCAAACTGTTCCAAAAAATTGCAGAGGAAGGAACACTCACAAACTCATTCTATGAGGCCACTATCACCCTGATACCTAAACCAGACAAAGATACTACAAAAAAAGAAATTTACAGACCAATATCACTGATGAATATAGATGCAAAAATCCTCGACAAAATACTAACAAACAGAATCCAACAACACATTAAAAGGATCATACACCATGATCAAGTGGGATTTATCCCAGGGATGCAAGGATTCTTCAATATACGCAAATCAATCAATGTGATACACCATATTAACAAATTGAAGAATAAAAACCATATGATCATCTCAATAGATGTAGAAAAAGCTTTTGACAAAATTCAACACCCATTTATGATTAAAAAATCTCTCCAGATAATGGGCATAGAGGGAACCTACCTCAGCATAATAAAGGCCATGTACGACAAACCCACAGCAAACATCATTCTCAATGGTGAAAAACTGAAAGCTTTTCCTCTAAGATCAGGAACAAGATAAGGATGTCCACTCTTGCCACTATTATTCAACATAGTTTTGGAAGTCCTAGCCATGGCAATCAGAGAAGAAAAAGAAATAAGAGGAATACAAATTGGAAAAGAAGCAGCAATATTGTCACTGTTTGCAGATGACATGATACTATACATAGAGAATCCTAAAGATGCCACCAGAAAACTACTAGAGCTAATCAATGAATTTGGTAACGTTTCACGGTACAAAATTGATGCACAGAAATCTCTTGCATTCCTATACACTAACAACGAAAGATCAGAAAGAGAAATTAAGGAAAGAATCCCATTTACCATTGCAACAAAAAGAATAAAATACCTAGGAATAAACCTACCTAAGGAGGTAAAAGACCTGTACTTAGAAAACTTTAAGACACTGATGAAAGAAATCAAAGATGACACAAACAGATGGAGAGATATATCATGTTTTTGGATTGGAAGAATCAATATTGTGAAAATGACTGTACTACCCAAAGCAATTTACAGATTCAATGCAATCCCTATCAAATTACCAGTGGCATTTTTTACAGGACTAGAGCAAAAAAATCTTAAAATTTGTATGGAAGCACAAAAGACCCCAAATAGCCAAAGTAGTCTTGAGGGAAAAAAACAGAGCTGGAGGAATCAGACTCCCTGACTTCAGACTATACTACAAAGCTACAGTAATCAAGACAATATGGTACTGGCACAAAAACAGAAATATAGATCAATGGAGCAGGATAGAAACCCCAGAGGTAAACCCACACACCTATGGTCAACTAATCTGTGATAAAGGAGGCAAGGATATACAATGGAGAAAAGACAGCCTCTTCAATAAGTGGAGCTTGGCAAACTGGACAGCTACATGTAAAAGACTGAAATTAGAACACTCCCTAACACTATACACAAAAATAAACTCAAAATGGATTAGAGACCTAAATGTAAGACCGGTCACTATAAAACTGTTAGAGGAAAACTTAGGAAGAGCACTCTTTGACATAAATCACAGCAAGTTCTTTTTTGATTCACCTCCTAGAGTAATGGAAATAAAAATAAAAATAAATGGGACCTAATGAAACTTCAGAACTTTTGCACAGCAAAGGAAACCATAAAAAAGATGAAAATACAACCCTCAGAATGGGAGAAAATATTTGCAAATGGATCATCAGACAAAGAATTAATCTCCAAAATATATAAACAGCTCATGCAGCTCAATATTAAAAAAAAACAAACAACTCAATCCAAAAGTGGGCAGAAGACCTAAATAGATATTTCTGCCTAGAAGACCTACTGATGTCCAAGAAGCACATGAAAAGTTGCTCAACATCACTAATTATTAGAGAAATGAAAATCAAAACTACAATGAGGTATCACTTCCCCCCAGTTAGTATGGGCATCATCAGAAAGTCTACCAACAACAAATGCTGGAGAGGGTGGGGAGGAAAGGGAACCGTCTTGCACTGTTGGTGGGAATGTAAATTGATACAGCCACTATGGAGAACAGTATGGAGGTTCCTTAAAGAAATAAAAATAGAATTACCGTATGGCCTAGCAATCCCACTACTGGGCATATACCCAGAGAAGACCATAACTGAAAAAGACACATGCACCCCAATGTTCATTGCAGCACTATTTATAATAGCCAGGTCATGGAAGCAACCTAAATGCCCATTGACAGACGAATGGATAGAGAAGATGTGGTACATATATACAATGGAATATTACTCAGCCATAAAAAGGAATGAAATTGGGTCTTTTGTAGAGATGTGGATGCATCTACGGACTGTCATACAGAGTGAAGTAAGTCAGAAAGAGAAAAACAAATATCGTATATTAATGCATATATGAGGAACATAGAAAATGGTACAGATGAACTGGTTTGCAGAGCAGAAATTGAGACATAGAAGTAGAGAACAAACGTATGAACACCAAGGGGGGAAGCGGCGAGGGGTGGTGAGGTGGTGTGATGAATTGGGAGTTTGGGATTGACATGTATACACTGATGTGTATAAAATGGATGACTAATAATAAAATAAATAAATAAATATTTTAAAATAAATAAATAAAATACTGTACTTCATGGTTTTAGGAAAATCACCTAGAGAAAGCAAAGTCTGTATAGACCAATATGTTAAACCCTATATTAAATATTTAATTAAAAAGACAATAAAATCACAAAATTACTGTCAACTCAGTTGTACATCCTTCTAGATTTATTCAGTGCAAAAATATGCATATATATCACATATTATTAGGTTTGACTCATAAACTAACTCTAAGCTGTCCAGGGACCAGGATTCCCTGAGTTTGTTGTTCCCTTATCCTATATGCAAGTTTCCACCTGACAGTCTATAAAGGCTACCTTATCTCCAACCTTCATATCTATTCCAGCCTGCAGCAATGGGGAAGGAGTGAAGAAAGCACACCCACTCCCTTTAAGGGCACTTTACATATCCTATTGGCCAGAGCTTAGTCGCAATAACTACAAGGGAGGTAGGGAAATGCTTTCTTTATTCCAAGTGGCCCTTTGCCCAATTAGCCATCAGAGATAGTATTAACTAAGAAGGAAAGAGAAAATGGATACAGGTAGATGACAGTTTTTGCCAATCACTCATTTAAAAAAAAAAACAAAAATAGGATCATATTACTTTTACTATATTCCTTACGTAATTTTTTCCTTGTCACAATATAATGTTCATGTCTTCCAAAGTCATATGTGTATATATATATATATATATATATATATATATATATATATATGCTTATCTATCTGTCAATGTTATTTTGATGACATTATTTTACTTTATAGGTGTGTAATCAATGATCTATCTATGAGCAATGAGTTTCTTCAAATTTTTAATATTATAAACAACCTTGTGGCAAATATTCCTGCATATACATCTCTTCACATTTCTTTTACTATTTTTGAGAATACATTCCTAAAAGTAGACTTTCTGAGTCAGATGGTAGGCACATTGTAAACACTTTTTATGTATATTTTTAGAAAAGGTTAGTGGCCGGAGCCAGCTTGTTGCAGCTCGTGGCTGGAGCCAGCTTGTTGCAGCTCGTGAGTGCTGGTTGTCTGCATTTCTTCCCAACTTCCGGTTCATTGATGTCAGGTTGATATCTTGAAATCAGCCACAGTGGGAGCATTTATATCATGGAAAAAAGCAAGTACTACAAATCAGAGCTTTTATTCTTCTCTTCAGGAGAGCCAATTGTTACATTTACTAGCCAAACATTTACTAGCATACTGCCGGAAAGTATGTCCATACAAACGTCCAATTCTAAAAGTTTATGAGGACCCATTAATTTCACCTCAAGATCCGTATCAGTGCTTAAAACAGTAATTATTCCAATTGGAGTGTGTATATTCTAATATTGATAACTCATGATACCCGTTGTTATCTCTGGCTTTTTTTTTTAACATCTTTATTGGAATATAATTGCTTTACAATGGTCTGTTAGTTTCTGCTGTATAACAAAGTGAATCAGCTATACATATACGTATATCCCCATATCTCCTCCCTCTTGCGTCTCCCTCCCACCCTCCCTATCCCACCCCTCTAGGTGGACACAAAGCACCGAGCTGGTCTCCCTGTGCCATGTGGCTGCTTCCCACTAGCTATCTATTTTACACTGGTAGTGTATATATGTCCATGCCACTCTCTCACTTTGTCCTAGCTTACCCTTCCCCCTCCCCGTGTCCTCAAGTCCTTTCTCTACATCTGCGTCTTTATTCTTGTCCTGCCTCTAGGTTCTTCAGAACCTTTTTTTTTTTTTTTTTAGATTCCATATATATGTGTTAGCATACGGTATTTGTTTTTCTCTTTCTGACTTACTTCACTCTGTATGACAGACTCTAGGTCCATCCACCTCACTACAAATAACTCAATTTCATTTCTTTTTATGGCTGAGTTATAGTCCATGGTATATATGTGCCACATCTTCTTTATCCATTCATCTGTCTATGGACACTTAGGTTGCTTTCATGTCCTGGCTATTGTAAATAGTGCTGCAATGAATATTGTGGTACATGACTCTTTGAATTATGGTTTTCTCAGGGTATATGCCCAGTAGTAGGATTGCTGGGTCATATGGTAGTTCTATTTTTAGTTTTTAAAGGAACCTCCATATTGTTCTCCATAGTGGCTGATCAATTTACATTCCCACCAACAGTGCAGGAGGGTTCCCTTTTCTCTACACCCTCTCCAGCAACTTGTTGTTTGTAGATTTTTTGATGATGGCCATTCTGACTGGTGTGAGGTGATACCTCATTGTAATTTTGATTTGCATTTCTCAAATGATTAGTGATGTTGAGCATCCTTTCATGTGTTTGTTGGCAATCTGTATATCTTCTTTGGAGAAATGTCTATTTAGGTCTTCTGCCAATGTTTAGTTTGGGTTGTTTGTTTTTTTGATATTGAACTGCATGAGCTGCTTGTAAATTTTGGAGATTAATCCTTTGTCAGTTGCTTCATTTTCAAATATTTTCTCCCATTCTGAGGGTTGTCTTTTCATCTTGTTTGCAGTTTCCTTTGCTGTGCAAAAGCTTTTAAGTTTCATTAGGTCCCATTTGTTCATTTTTATTTCCGTTTCTCTAGGAGGTGGGTCAAAAAGGATCTTGCTGTGATTTATGTCATAGAATGTTCTGCCTATGTTTTCCTCTAAGAGTTTTATAGTGTCTAGCCTTACATTTAGGTCTTTAATCCATTTTGAGTTTATTTTTATGTGTGGTGTTAGGGAGTGTTCTAACTTCATTCTTTTACATGTAGCTGTCCAGTTTTCCCAGCACCACTTATTGAAGAGGCTGTCTTTTCTCCATTGTATATTCTTGCCTCCTTTATCAAAGGTAAGTTGACCATACGTGTGTGGGTTTATCTTTGGGGTATCTATCCTGTTCCATTGATCTATATTTCTGTTTTTGTGCCATTACCATCCTGTCTTGATTACTTTAGCCTTGTAGTATAGTCTGAAGTCAGGGAACCTGATTCCTCAAGCTCTGTTTTCCTTTCTGAAGAGTGCTTTGTCTATTCAGGGTCTTTTGTGTTTCCATACAAATTGTGAAATTTTTTGTTCTAGTTCTGTGAAAAATGCCATTGGTAGTTTGATAGGGATTGCATTGAATCTGTAGATTGCTTTGGGTAGTATAGTCAATTTTCACAATGTTGATTCTTCCAGTCCAAGAACATGGTATATCTCTCCATCTGTTTGTGTCATCTTTGATTTCTTTCATCAGTGTCATAGTTTTCTGCATACAGGTCTTTTGTTTCCTTAGGTAGGTTTATTCCTAGGTATTTATTCTTTTTGTTCAATGGTAAATGAGAGTGTTTCCTTAATTTCTCTTTCAGATTTTTCATCATTAGTGTATAGGAATGCAAGAGATTTCTGTGCATTAATTTTGTATCCTGCTACTTTACCAAATTCATTGATTAGCTCTAGTAGTTTTCTGGTAGCATCTTTAGGATTCTCTATGTATAGTATCATGTCATCTGCAAACAGTGTCAGCTTCACTTCTTTTCTTATTTGGATGCCTTTTATTTCTTTTTCTTTTCTGATTGCTGTGGCTACAACTTCCAAAACTATGTTGAATAATAGTGGTGAGAGTGGGCAATCTTGTCCTTTTCCTGATCTTAGTGGAAATGGTTTCAACTTTTAAACATTGAGAACAATGTTGGCTGTGGGTTTCTCATATATGGCCTTTATTATGTTGAGGTAAGTTCCCTCTATGCCTACATTCTGGAGGGTTTTTATCATAAATGGGTGTTGAAGTTTTTCAAAAGCTGTTTCTGCATCTATTGAGATGATCATATGGTTTTTCTCCTTTAATTTGTTAACATGGTTTATGACATTGATTGATTTGTGTGTATTGAAGAATCCTTGCATTCGTGGAATAAACCCCACTTGATCATGGTGTATGATCCTTTTAATGTGTTGTTGGATTCTGTTTGCTAGTATTTTGTTGAGGATTTTTGCATCAATGTTCATCAGTGATATTGGCCTGTAGTTTTCTTTCTTTGTGACATCTTGGTATCAGGGTGATGGTGGCCTCATAGAATGAGTTTTGAAGTGTTCCTCCCTCTGCTATATTTTGGAGGAGTTTCAGAACAATAGGTGTTTGCTCTTCTATAATTGTGTGATAGAATTCGCCTGTGAAGCCATCTGGTTGTGGGCTTTTGTTTGTTGGAAGTTTTTAAATCACAGTCTCAATTTCAGTGCTTGTGATTGGTTTGTTTATGTTTTCTATTTCTTCCTGGTTCAGTCTCGGAAGGTTGTGCTTTTCTAAGCATTTGTCCATTTCTTCCAGGTTGTCCTTATTGTTGGCATATAGTTGCTTGTAGTAATCTCTCATGATCTTTTGTATTTCTGCAGTGTCAGTTGTTACTTCTTTTTCATTTCTAATTTTTTTGATTTGAGTCTTTTCCTTTTTTTTCTTGATGAGTCTGGCTAATGGTTTATCAATTTTGTTTATCTTCTCAAAGAAGCCGCTTTTAGTTTCATTGATCTTTGCTATTGTTTCCTTCATTTGTTTTTCATTTTTTCTGATCTGATATTTATGATTTCTTTCCTTCTGCTAAATTTGGGGGTTTTTGTTCTTCTTTCTCTAATTGCTTTTGGTGTAAGGTGAGGTTGTTTATTTGAGACGTTTCTTGTTTCTTGAGGTAGGATTGTATTGTTATAACCTTCCCTCTTAGAACTGCTTTTGCTGCATCCCATAATTTCGGGTCATCATGTTTTCATTGTCATGTGTTTCTAGGTATTTTTTGATTTCCTCTTTGATTTCTTCAGTGATGTCTTGGTTATTTAGTAGTGTATTGTTTAGCCTCCATGTGTTTGTATTTTTTAGTTTTTTTCTTGTAATTGATATCTAGTCTCATAGTGTTGTGGTCGGAAAAGATACTTGATACAATTTCAGTTTTCTTAAATTTACCAGGCTTGATCTGTGACCCAAGATATGATCTGTCCTGGAGAATGTTCTATGAGCACTTCAGAAGAAAGTGTATTCTGTTATTTTTGGATGGAATGTCGTATAAATATCCATTACATCCATCTTATTTAATGTATCATTTAAAGCTTGTGTTTCCTTATTTATTTTCCTTTTGGATGATCTGTCCATTGGTGAAAGTGGGGTGTTAAAGTCCCCTACTATGATTGTGTTACTGTTCATTTCCCCTTTTATGGCTGTTAGCATTTGCCTTATGTATTGAGGTGCTCCTATGTTAGGTGCATAAATGTTTAGAATTGTTATGTCTTCTTGGATTGATCCCTTCTTCATTCTGTAGTGTCCTTCTTTGTCTCTTGATATAGTCTTTATTTTAAAGTCTATTTTGTCTGATATGTGTATTGCTACTCCAGCTTTCTTTTGATTTCCATTTGCGTGGTATATCTTTTTCCATCCCCTTACTTTCAGTCTGTATGTGTCCCTAGGTCTGAAGTGTGTCTCTTGTAGACAGCATATATACAGGTCTTGTTTTTGTATCCATTCAGCCAGTCTGTGTCTTTTGGTTGGAGCATTTAATCCATTTACATTTAAGGTAATTATCAATATGTGTGTTCCTGTTACCATTTTCTTAATTGTTTTGGGTTTGTTTTTGTAGGTCTTTTCTTTCTCTTGTTTTTCCTGCCTAGAGATGTTCCTTTAACATTTGTTGTAGAGCTCATTTTGTGGTGCTGAATTCTCTTGGCTTTTGCTTTTCTATAAATATTTGAATTTCTCCGTTGAATCTGAATGAGATCCTTGCTGGGTAGAGTAATCTTGATTGTAGGGTTTTCCCTTTCATCACTTTAAATATGTCCTGCCACTCCCTTCTGGCTTGCAGAGTTTCTGCTGAAAGATCAGCTCTTAACCTCATGGGAATTCCCTTGTATGTTAGTTGTTGCTTTTACCTTGCTGCTTTTAATATTTTTTCTTTGTATTTAATTTTTGATAGTTTGATTAATATGTGTCTTGGCATGTTTCTCCTTGGATTTATCCTGTATGGGAGTCTCTGCTGTTCCTGGACTTGATTGAGTTTTTCCTTTCCCATGTTAGGGAAGTTTTCAACTATAATCTCTTCAAGTATTTTCTCAGACCCTTTCCTTTTCTCTTCTTCTTCTGGGACCACTATAATTCGAATGTTGGTGTGTTTAATGTTGTCCCAAAGGTCTCTGAGACTGTCCTCAAGTCTTTTCATTCTTTTTTCTTTATTCTGCTCTGTGGTAGTTATTTCTACTATTTTATCTTCCAGGTCACTTATCTGTTCTTCTGCCTCGGTTATTCTGCTATTGATCCCTTCTAGAGAATTTTAAATTTCATTTATTGTGTTGTTCATCACTGTTTGCTTGCTCTTTAGTTCTTCTAGGTCCTTGCTAAACGTTGCTTGGATTTTCTCCATTCTATTTCCAAGATTTTGGATCATCTTTACTATCATTATTCTGAATTCTTTTTCAGGTAGACTGCCTATTTCCTCTTCATTTGTTTGGTCTGGTGGGTTTTTAACTTGCTCCTTCATCTGCTACATATTTCTCTGTCTTCTCATTTTGCTTAACTTACTGTGTTTGGGGTCTCTTTTTCGCAGGCTGCAGGTTCGTAGTTCCTCTTGTTTCTGGTGTCTGCCCCCAGTGGTTAAGGTTGGTTCAGTGGGTTGTGTAGGCTTCCTGGTGGAGGCAACTGGTGCCTGTGTTCTGGTGGGTGGAGCTGGATCCTTTCTTTCTGGTGGGCTGGACCGTGTGTTTTGGGGTGTCTGTGAACTTAGTATGATTTTAGGCAGCCTCTCTGCTGGTGTGTGTGGCTGTGTTCCCTTCTTGCTAGTTGTTTGGCGTGGGTTGTCCCACACTGTAGCTTGCTGGTTGTTGAGTGGAGCTGGGTCTTAGCGTTCAGATGGAGATCTCTGGGAGAGCTCTCACTGATTGATATTATGTGGGGCCGGGAGGTCTCTGGTGGACCAATTTCCTGAACTCGGCTCTCTCACCTCAGAGGCTCAGGCCTGATACGTGGCTGGAGCACCAAGACCTTGTCAGCCACATAGCTCAGAAGAAAAGGGAGAAAAAAAAGAAATAAAATAAAATAAATTTATTAAAATTAAAAAAATATATTATTAAAATAAAAAAATTTAAAAAGTAATAAAAAAAAGAAGAGAGCAACCAAACCAATAAACAAATCCACCAATGATAACAGCACTAAAAACTATACTAAGATAAACATAAGAGTCAGAAACTTGTCAGTAGCATAAAGCAAACTCCAAGTCTGCAGTTGCTCCCAAAGTCCACTGCCTCAATTTTGGGATGATTCGTTGTCTATTCATGTATTCCACAGATGCAGGGTACATCAAGTTGATTGTGGAGATTTAATCCACTGCTCCTGAGGCTTCTGGGAGAAATTTGCCTTTCTCTGCTTTGTGCGCACAGCGCCCGGGGTTCAGCTTTGGATTTGGCCCCGCCTCTGCGTGTAGATCGCCCTCTGGAGTCTGTTCTTCACCCAGACAGAATGGGGTTTAAGGAGCGGCTGATTATGGGGCTCTGGCTCACTCAGGACGGGGGGGAGGGAGGGGTACAGATGCGGGGCAAGCCTGTGGCGGCAGAGGCCAGCGGGACATTGCAGCAGCCTGAGGCACGCCATGCGTTCTCCCGGGGAAGTTGTCCCTGGATCCCGGGACCCTGGCAGTGGCGGGCTGCACAGGCTCCCGGGAGGGGAGGTGTGGATAGTGACCTGTGCTCGCACACAGGCTTCTTGGTGGCGGCAGCAGCAGCCTTAGCGTCCCATGCCCATCTCTGGGGTCCGCGCTGTTAGCCGTGGCTCTCGCCCGTCTCTGGAGCTCGTTGAGGCAGTGCTCTGAATCCCCTCTCTTCACGCACCTGGAAACAATGGTCTCTTGCCTCTTAGGCAGCTCCAGACTTTTTCCCGGACTCCCTCCTGGCTAGCCGTGGCGCATTAGTCCACTTCGGGCTGTGTTCACGCACCAACCCCAGTCCTCTCCCTGGGATCTGACCTCTGAAGCCCGAGCCTCAGCCCCAGCGGGTGAGCAGACAAGCCTCTCAGGCTGGTGAGTGCTGGTCGGCACCGATCCTCTGTGTGGGAATCTCTCCGCTTTGCCCTCTGCACCCGTGTTGCTGTGCTCTCCTCTGCGGCTCCGAAGCTTCCCCAGCGCCACCCCCCACGTCTCCGCCCAGGATGGTGGAGTGTGGAAACTTCCACAGTGTGTGGAAACTTCCTCCTTTACAGATCCCTGAGGTGCAGGTCCCGACCCTATTCTTTTATCTCTGTTTTTTCTTTTGCCCTAGCCAGGTACATGGGGAGTTTCTTGCCTTTTGGGAGGTCTGAGGTTTTCTGCCAGCGTTCAGTGGGTGTTCTGTAGGAGTTGTTCCACATATAGATGTATTTCTGATGTATTTGTGGGGAGGAAGGTGATCTCCACGTGTTACTCCTCTGCCATCTTGAAGGTCCTCTCCTCTTCATTTGTCTTTTTATTTGTTCATCATTCATCCATTTAGCAAACATTTACTGAGCACTTACTATGTTCCAGGAGCATGCTAGGCTACTTCCTTCCCAAGTGCACTGTTGGCACCTTCTGTGCCTATCTGTCCCCTGCACTGGGTTCCATGTTCAGTGGAGTTGCATGTGTCAAGTCAGTCACTAAGATTACAGTCAAGTACAGTTAAAATTACCCTAAAAAACTCCTTAAGACATCTATGAAGTACACTCACATGGTTCTCTTTATGTCTGAATAAATGGTTCAGACACAGCAAGCAATCACAGGAGGAAGAATGGAGCACATCCTAGGATGATTAACTTTCTTCCTCTAACATTATTTCAATTATTTTAGACACATCTAGGTTTGGGTCCAAGTTTGATTACAGGTCTGGGTTTGGGTCCAAGTTTGATTACTCCTTTCTGTGTGAAACAGAAAATTCCACAAGAGAGTTATGAAAGCTTCAAAAGGCTGAGTTGCCTCATGTTTATTTTAATGGTGCCTCATAAAGGAAGCACCAGTCAGGTATCCCCCAAAGCATAGAAAACAGTTTAAATCTTTGCTGAAATCTCATGAAGATGTACCACAGACGAAGTCCGTACATCCCTTTTCCAATATTTCATACATCACATATGGCAGTTAACTAAAGTACCCACTTTTCATCCCTTAAAATTCTGCAAATTCTCCCAAAATTGTCTGCACTTTGGCTGTTCTCTCCCCTTTCTCTGGGTTTCCTGATCTCAACTTCCTGTCCTTGTAAATGTCCATCAGTGAGACAGTTTTAGCTTTTTTCAGTTCTCTTGACCACTTTTTCCCCCCAGTCAGATCCACAAAGCACAAAGCAAACCTACACAGAAAATTCTGGGGTTAAGTGGGATTTGAACTCAATAGTCTGATTTTGTTACTTCCTAGCTATGTGATCGTGGACAAGTCATCCTTAACTCTCTGATCCTTTTTTTTTTTTCCTCTCTCTCTCACTTAATTTGTAAAGTAAAGCCAATAATACCAACCTGGTAAAGATGATTTGAAAATTAAGTAAAATAAAATAATATATTTTCAGATTCCTACCACAGTGCTGGCCTGTCTTAGGCAATCAAGAATATGCTAGCCTTCTTGCTTGTTTCTCAATGGATAGACCTCTGTGAAGAGACAAATCGTAATGAAAGGCTGCTTGATCAATGTGGAATCAGATCTCATGAATGAAAGCTCTGAAGGCACCATGCTAATAGTTGACAAATCCATGCTACCACTAGACGGGCATGTTTTGCAATGGCAACTACAGGCCAGGGGTCCACTTCCCACCAAGAATTGGTTTTTGAATGAATTCTCAAAATAAAGGAAGAATGTTCAAATAGTAGACCACCAAGAAATTTCCAGTGTCTGCTACATTGGATCATTTTGATTTGGTCTTTTGGGTGTCTTTCTGTAGTTTCTATTCTGTGAAATTAGGAGTTATTACTCTGACTGTTAGTAAATTTCACATGGCTGGAATATGCCCCATTAGTACAATGTATTTGAGCATTACTAATGCCATAGTATAGCATTAGAAATATTTAGTCAGTTAATGCATTTTGGATTTATTTTACTTCCATGTTGGCTTTACCTTCAAAATATATTATTACTATTATTATTGTTGTTGTTGTTATTTTATCTTCCTTTTCTCCTTCCCCATTGCTACACCTCTTGATCTAAACCATCACCATCTTTTGTGTAGATGACAGGCTAGATCTCTAAGAGGTCTGTAACTCTTTCTCCCTACACAGGAGGATTGCCCTCAACTTAGCAGTTGGAGTGGTCTTTATAAAAACACACATGAGACCATACTCCTTTGATGGTTATCCACCATGATTTTATCTGGAATAAAACTAACATCCTATCATGACCTCCAGGGCCCTAATGAAGTGGGCTTGTTCCTCTATCCAAGCACATCTCTTGTTTCTCCCTTGATGCCGGGTGTTGCAGCCAGGCTGGCCTGACATCTGCTAGCACATTTGCCCTCATGTTCCCTCTGCCAAGAGTGCCTTCTTTCCCTCTTGACATGGAGGCTTCTTGTCATTCGGGTCTCAGTAGAAACTCCTTGGCCGCTTAATCTTGTGTAGGCCTGGGCCTCCCCCAATCATTATCATGTCATTCTGCTTTCCCTTCATACCATACACTACCCTCCGATAATTTGAATTGATTGTTTGTTTATGTAATTGTCTATTGTCTCTCTTCCTGCAACTGAAGTCTCCACAAGACCACATGCCTATGTGTATCTCCAATGCCTAGAATAGTGCCTGGAACATAATAGGAGCTCAAGAAACATTATCCCTATATACAGGGATTTACCATGGACATGTGTGTGAAAACCAAACAGATCCTTGATTCCTTTCGCCTCCTTCTAGGTGTCTTTTCCTCATTTGGAATTGTCCCTTTCCAGAGCTGCCTCGGTTTCTGTGTCATTACTAGGCTTCCTTATCACAAAGGGAAAGAATCCAGGTTTCCTGCATTCTCCTCCTTCCCCAGTCAGTTTTCTCTCTCCAGGCTGCTTCTATGTGTGCCAAGTTCAACTATCTGCCTCGATATTAATTATTCAGTGTTGAATGGGCATATTTGCATACACAAATATTTGAGGAATTGCAATGGCAATTAACAGATACATATTTGAGATTATTTAAAAATATCTTTGAGTCTTCTGTTTTCTTTACTTCAATGGCCCAGTAGTAATTCTGTTTTTAGTGATTCTGTGTTTCTCCATCCATCACATGTTGAGATCTACGCTAACCTGAGTCAGAGTTCTGGAAGATATTGTCTTAGAATACAATTGAAAACCACCGTTTCAATCCCTTTACAGAACCTAGTAAAAAATTTCAAAAGTACCTGCATGTCAGAAAAAGAAAGACAAATACCGTATCCTAACACATATATATGGAATTTAAGAAAAAAAAATGTCATGAAGAACCTAGGAGTAAGACAGGAATAAAGATACAGACCTACTAGAGAATGGACTTGAGGTTATGGGGAGGGGGAAGGGTAAGCTGTGACAAAGCGAGAGAGAGGCATGGACATATATACACTACCAAACGTAAAATAGATAGGTAGTGGGAAGCAGCCGCATAGCACAGGGAGATCAGCTTGGTGCTTTGTGACCACCTAAAGGGGTGGGATAGGGAAGGTGGGAGGGAGGGAGATGCAAGAGGGAAGAGATATGGGAACATATGTATATGTATAACTGATTCACTTTGTTATAAAGCAGAAACTAACACACCATTGTAAAGCAATTATACTCAAAAAAAAAAAAAGTACCTGCATTTCTTCCTTTTTCTACCTGGTTGATGAGCCTCTGTTCTTTAAGGCTTCAGCTGGAGAGAAACTGATCAACAATTATTATTATAATTATGTAAGGACCTACTATATAAAGGGCACTGTGCTGGATGCAGAGGGGGAATACAGAGAGGATTAAGACCAAAGCCCTGTCCTCTGGAGGCTTACAGTCCCACAGTAGGCAGGAGATGTGGAGACTAACACCTTTAAGTTGGCATTTGGAGGATGACATAGCATTTAACATAAAACATTTGCCATCCCCCAAAGCTGCCAATTGCGATTGGTTTTGGTGATTTCCATGACATTTTCCAAAAAACAATGACTACCCTCTTGTGGTTTGCACATAAATAAATTTTTTTCAACTGACTACACTACTGGGGGAAAATGGAACTATATCAATTTATTGTTAAATGAGCAAATGACCAAATTAAGTTCTTATTGCAGTTTCGGAGTGATAATAGAGCAGGCTTGCCCCAGCTGCTGACTCCACATTCTAAAATTGTTTTTAGAAATTTTTCCCCCTTCATTCACAGAAAGTAAAGTGTTGGGGGGAAGGGAATGGGACAAGGAATCCAGAATCCAGAAAAGGTAGTATATGTTCCTAACTGCAATTTATGAGCTAAGTGTAGTGGAATATTCCCATGAATCCTTGAGAGGAGACAGAGCACTTAGATGGCAGCATTTCCCAACGGTGCTTAATTGCCGGTGTAACCTAGGGAGTGAGTGAAGGAGACCTTGACAGAGTGTCTGTTGGGAAACAAGTCCTTTGCTGTGGTGCCCAGGCTGAAGAAAATACAAGCAAGAAGTCAAATTCTGCAGCTGGGCACTAAGACTCATGTTAATGGGATTAAATTTTCTTCTTCCTTTCCTTTTGGAACTCCAATGGTCTTATGATGCAGAGATTTAGAGTAGGGAAATGCAGAGTGAATAACTTTTTTTTTTTTTTTTTGGCTGCATGTGGATTTTCTCTAGCTGCGGCGAGTGGGGGCTACTCTTCATTGCAGTGCGTGGGCTTCTCATTGCGGTGGCTTCTCTTGTGGAGCATGGGCTCTAGGCGCGTGGGCTTCAGTAGTTGTGGCGGGCTCAGTAGTTGTGGCTCACAGGCTCTAGAGCACAGGCTCCATAGTTGTGGCACACGGGCTCAGTTGCTTCATGGAATGTGGGATCTTCCCAGACCAGGGCTCAAACCCGTGTCCCCTGCATTGGCAGGCGCGTTCTTAACCACTGTACCACCAGGTAAGTCCCACTAACTCATTCTTAGTGAGTAGAGGAGCAATTGAAAGAGTAGCAGATGAGTACTTATTTCTTGTCCAGGCTCCATGTTAGTCTTCTCAGGTGTGCAGCAATGGACTGCCAGTGATATACGGTAGCTCAATACCTGGGCTCTGGATATTGTCATTTGAGTTGGAGTCCTGGTTTGGCCACTTACAACTTGGATGATTTTCAACAAATTACATCTTCGTACAACAGTTTGCACATCTTTAAAATGAGTATAATAATAGTTCCTACATTATAGATTTGTTTTTTTAATTTTTATTTTATACTGGAGTATAATTGTGTAACAATGTTGTGTTAGTTTCAGGTGTATAGCAAAGTGATTCAGTTATACATATACATGTATCTATTCTTTTCCAAAATCTTTTCCCATTTAGGTTATTACACAATTTTTTTTTTTTTTGCCATACGCGGGCCTCTCACTGTCTCACTGTTGTGGCCTCTCCCGTTGCGGAGCACAGGCTCCGGACGCGCAGGCTCAGCGGCCATGGCTCATGGGCCCAGCCACTCCATGGCATGTGGGACCTTCCCGGATTGGGGCATGAACCCGTGTCCCCTGCATCGGCAGGTGGACTCTCAACCATTGCGCCACCAGGGAAGCCCGGTTATTACATAATATTGAGCAGTGTTCTCTGTGCTATACAGTAGGTCCTCGTTAGTTATCTATTTTAAATATAGCAGTGTGTATATGTCAATCTTAAATTCTCAATTTATCCCTCCCCCAACCCTTCCCCCCAACCCCGTAACCGTAAGTTCATTCTCTAAGTCTGTGAGTCTGTTTCTGTTTTGTAAATAAGTTCATTTGTATCATTTTGTTTTAGATTCCTCATATAAGTGATATCATATGATATTCGTCTTTCGTCTTTCTCTGTCTGACTTACTTCACTTAGTATGATAATCTCCAGGTACAAACATGTTGCTGCAAATAGTATTATTTCATTCTTTTTAATAGCTGAGTAGTATTCCATTGTATATATGTACCACATCTTCTTTATCCGTTCCTCTGTCGATGGACATTTAGGTTGCTTCTATGTCCTGGCTGTTGTAAACTGTGCTGCAATGAATATTGGGATACATTTGTTAATGAAGAGTAAATACTATTAGTATAAGATTAAAGTGATATTTCATGCTTGTAAACATTGGCCTTCTTAATGAAAAGGGTTTGGAATTTTAAAAACCTTCTATTTTTTTATATTCCCTATGTTATACAGTAAGGTTTGGAAATTTTAATTCAGTGTCTGGATTTCTTTGGATGTGTTGATAAACAATGTGGGCCTCAGTTTTGCTATCTCTAAAATGGAGTCAGCTGTAGTCTCTGTTGTTCTGGACCTTGTAGGTTGTTGCAAGGATGAGAGATCGTGTGGGTAGACGCTCAAGACTTGGAAATGATTAATATTCACTCCCCTTGCCAAATACCTTCCCAGTGGAAATGCATGATCCATCGTGCCCAAGTTAAAATTATATTGTAACTCTGAAACATAAAGTATTGTTTTGAAGCGAACTGAGATATCTTCCTGCAGGAGAAGAGTGTGTAAAGCTTGAACCACCTGCCTTGAATAGTGTGGTTTGAGAAGAAGCAGTGACATGAAGACCATCACCCCTCATCTTTCAGCAGGCTACAGATCCAAAAGCTCAGCCACTGCCTCATTATCCTGATGACTCATAGAGCCAGAGTACTTTCCCTCTCCTCTGCTGTCCTTTTAAATTAAATTCATTGTTCTACAAGATGTCTGCGGTTCCCAGAAATGACGCAGGCCGTATGTGCCCTATTCAAAGCCCGGACATTTGACTCTCAGGACGTTCTCCCAAGAGATCTGGATGCTGCCACTTGCTACTATGCCTCTGACAATTCCAGTAACCCCTCTTCTTCCTTAACAGAAGCTCAGAGAGGACTAAGGATATATGGACTTCTTTTTTTAAAAAAAAGTCTTGCGAAGCCTACCTTAAAAATTTGGAAATCCTTGCCAAAATACATAAGAAAAAATGTCAATTCCTTTGATATTATTTGACCAAATGGGTAGCATTTGACCCGTTAGAGAGTGAAAAACAGGCATTTTACAGTAGCTTAAAAGCTAAATGAGAGGCGCTAGTTAACACATATTAATTAACCAGTTACCACACATTAATCCTTCTTCAGTCTCTCTCCTTGAAACAGGCTCGAAAAGCTTTTAAATGTTGTCAAAATGGGAGGCACAGTTTCTTGAACATCTTTTGTCACATGAAATAATTTCAAAGCAGCCAACGTAATACATCTGCACAGAGAACACACCTGTTGGAAGTACGGCTGGTCTGTAGGGAAGCTATCCTGGAAATGCGCCCAAATGGTGAGTCAGCAGTTGCCATTCCAGTCACATCCCATTTTTAAAAGGGTGACGTTTGTCAGGTAATTTTTGTTTTTAACCAAACAAAAAGATTGCCTCGTTATTCTCCTTTCCATTGTTAACATTTTCCAATATATGTACAGATGTTACTGTCTGACTTTTTCTGTCCATCCTGTAAAGTAACTAGGGCAGGTGTTATTTTCCCTATTTCACAGATGAGGAGATTGATGATCAGAGGGGTCAGTGAACTTGACCAAAGGCACACAGCCAGCACACGGAGCTGGCTCTGACAAGGAAGACTTCAGATGCCCTCACTGTGGCACTGACTGCGACCAGAGCCCCTTGAGGTGGATGCAGGGCTGCAGTGAGAGCCCGTCAAGGGAAGACCCAGTTCTCTGCAGGGCAGGGAGTGGTGACTCAGGAGTATTAAAACACGTAAACTTTGCTGTAAGGACCTCACATTTCATCAGTGAGTAGCGCAGGCAGATGTCTTATTGCAGAGAAATATCACTATACCTGGAGCATCTGCAGTGCCTTTCTCTGAAATAGACATCTCAGTGTACGACGCTCAGGTTTCCAAAGGAATGTAACCTTTAGAAGGTGTTTCTTGATGTAGGATAGATACAGATTATTATATAATCTATTCTATTTATATAATATATAATAAATATACATAGTAAAATATAAAATACATTATATTTATATAATATAATATATGAATTTCACATTTTTAGTGACTGCTGACCCGTCCACAGTTGATCCCTCTTTTTGAGTTCTCTTCATAGAGACCCTTGTCTCCACTTCAAGATAGTGCATTAAGTTTCTTCCTTTTTTTGTTTTTAAACATCTTTATAGGGGTATCACTGCTTTACAATGGTATGTTAGTTTCTGCTTTATAACAAAGTGAATCAGCTATACATATACATATATCCCCATATCCCCTCCCTCTTGCATCTCCCTCCCACTCTCCCTATCTTGCCCCTCTAGGTGGTCACAAAGCACCGAGCTGATCTCCCTGTGCTATGCAGCTGCTTCCCACCAGCTATCTATTTTACATTTGGTAGTATATTTTGATAGACCCTTTGTAAAGACTAGTGGAAGCTACAGGCCAGGAATTGGGCACTTTTTGTGCATTATTGCATTTAACTTTCACAACAGTCCTATTTTATATCTATTTTGTAGATGAAGACACTGAAGCTTAGAAAGGATAACTTGCCCAAAGTTACGTATGCTGTAAATGGCCAGGTGTTCTGGTCGTCTACTGCTGCATGACACATTACCCAGAAATTTGATGACTTATAATAACAATTGTTTTATTATATCCCATAATTTTGTGGGTCAGGAATTTGGACAGGGCTTAACAGAGAGAGCTTAACTCTGTTCCATGTGGTGTTGGCTGGTCGGCCTGACTGGGGCTAGAGAAGCTGTTTCCAAGATGGCTGACTGCATGACTGGCAACTGGGCTGTTAGCCAGGGTCATCAGTTCTTCTCCATGTGGACTTCTCCACATGGCTGCTGTGTGGCTAGTTTCCAAGAGTGTGTATTCCATAAGACAGGAAGTGGAAGCTGTCAATCTCTTAAAGCCCGGTTCTAGAAACTGTCCTGGTGACACTTCTGCTGTATTTTATTGCTCAGAAAGTCATGGAGCTCTCCAAGATTCAAGGAGAGGGAACATAGACCCAACTTCTTATTGGGAGGAGTGTCAAAGAATTTGCAGCCATGTTTAAGCTACCACAGCAAGGATGAGAATCCAGACTGTAGTCACTAGCCCACATTCTATCTCAACTAGTACAATACCATATGTTTCTCAATCATTGAATTTATCTCTTTGTACTATAGTGACTAGACCATGAGCTCCTTGAGGGCAGGGATCTTGCCTGTACATCTTGGGTTGGGCATAATGTCTACCTGAGCATAGGTAATGATCCATAAATGCTGAAGGAATGAATGATGGAGAGCTGAGTTTCAGTCCTGGCTCTGCTTCTAAGCAGCTCTGTTAGCCCAAGAGGATATTGAACTGCTCTGGGCCTTGGCTACCTGCTCAGTAAAATAAGGGGATGGGATTAGATGATCCTTAACGTCTTCCTTTTCCCAGCACTACCACTATGTTAGTCTGCTTGTGCTGCTCTAACAAAATACCATACACTGGGCAGCTTAAACAACAGATGGTTATCTTTTACAGTTCTGGAGGCTGGGAACCCCAATATCAAGATGCTGTTCCATTTGGTTCCTGGTGAGAGCCCTCTTCTAGGCTTGTGGGTGGTCACTTCTTGCTATATCCTCACATGGTGGAGAGAGAGAGAGGGAGAGAGTGAGCACTGTGGTCTCTTTCTCTTCTTATAAGGACACTAATCCCATCAAGGAGGCGCTATTCTCATGACCTCGTCTGAACCTAATCGCCTCCCAAAGGCCCCACCTCTTAGTACCGTCACATTGGGGGTTAAAGCTTCAGTATGTGAAAAGCATGCAGTCCATAACAACCATCCTACTAATCTACTCAGATAATTAATTTCAAAATGAATAATACTCAGATACAGGTCTCAAATGAGAGGAGTCTAGAAGTCAAGAAATCTGAGAGTAAAAAGAAAAGAGTAGAGGAAATGGGATTGTTCTGCAGACAAGTGTGAAGGCCTCTAGAGAGAAGGGGAGTGGGCTTTAGGCTCAGATCTGATACTTGAGTTACAATGATGGCACTTGGAACAGAAAGGAAGGAAGTTGGAGGAGGTCTTTTCAAAGGTTAAAGACACTGGACTTGGGGACTATTTGGCCACAAGAGGTAGGAGAAAGTTATAAGTCAAAGTGGACTCCAGATTTTGTACCTGGGTGACTGGGGGAATGCAAATTTATCTAACCGGCAGTAGTTCCCAACTTTGACTACACAGAGAATTACCTGATGAGCTTTTTAAAAATATTAATGCCTGGGTCCCTCTCAAAACCACTCAGATCAGAATTTCTGGAGATGGGCTGGAGTATCAATATTTTTTCAAAGTCCCTCAGATGGTTCCATTGTGCAGCCAGGGTTGATGACTTCTAATTTAGAGTTAAAGGCACTAGATTTCTGGATGCTGTGGAATGATAAGAAAGTGAGGATCAAAGGCTGATAACCACCAAATAATTGGGAGAATGGGTTGTATGGTATGTAGAATAATGGCTTCCCAAAGATGTCTACATCCTAATCCTCAGAACTGTAAGACAATAAATTTGTGTTGCTTTGAGTTTGTGGTAATTTGTTACAGCAGCCTTGAGAAACGAATACAAGTGGTCAGTTCAGGAAGGTTTCCTGAAGGAGGTAAATCTTGATAAACTTTTGCAGAAACGTTGTTGGTGGAGCAAAACTCAGGGAGATAGATGCTGGAGTTTGAATCCATCAGAAGAAAAATTTAAGAAAACTCAAGGCTGTATAATACCTACCCCAAATGTTTAAAATAAAATTTCAGAGGAATTTAGTGATTGTCATTAAATTCCCCAATGGAGTCAGAGGCAAAGAATTCTTGGGAATTTTTCTTGGTAATGTTACTTGAATTGTAATCAACTTCACAGATTTAAAGGCTGACAAAACACTTGTTTTACCTGGATGGTTTAAAATTACTTAAGTCATCAAAGAAAGCAGAGAGAATCCGCAGTTTCCATACAGCCTGAATGTAAATCAGAGCTTAACATAACAATCCACTCACTCCCTCTTAATCAGATCTGTTGACTGCACTGATTTCTTTTTATTGGGTCCTCCTGAATAAAAAACAGTTGGACAATCACACACACACAGAATGAGAGAGAGGGAGAGTAAGAGTGAGCGAGCGAGCGAGCGAGAGAGAGAGAGAGAGAGAGAGAGAGAGAGAGAGAGCAAGAGGAACCTTTCATATGTACACTTATTCATTAAGATATGTTTATTGCAATTTATGTATGACATGAGCCTCGTTAGGGATACATCAATGAATGAGATAGGCAAGGTCCTTGTTCTCGTGGAGCACACAGCCTGGTGGAAAACACAGACAAATAAACAATTTATAGTAGAGTAGACAATATAGGTTGCTATGAGAGAACATGGAAGGGACAACTGACTCAGTCTGGGAGTGGAAAGGGAGGAGTGGGGTCAGGGGAGGCTTCCTGGAGGAAGATAACTTCTAAGCAGCATCAGCAAACCCTGGAAGACAGTTAAGAGTGGAAATTCTCAGGCCCATTAAACAGACCTATTAAGCCTGAAATTCCCTGAGTGAGGCACAAAAAATCTGTGCTTCAGTACATCTCTGGGTGGTTCATATTCACGCTAAAATTTGAGAACCAGAGGATCATACCCGAGCTGCACGTTGGAATCACTTGGAGCACTTTTACACCAGACTGATGCTGTGGTCCCACTCTTAGAGCTGCTGATTCAGTTGGTCTGGAATAGAGCCTGGGAAGCAGTATTTTTTAAAGTCCTGCATGATTATAATGTGATTTTAAAGTGCAGTTGGGGTTGAGATCACTTCTCTAAGCCGATCGCTGAAGCATGAGTTAGCCAGGCAGTGTGGCTGGTGAGAGGGCAAGAAGGGTATTACAGGCAGATGTGCCAAGGCCCGGATGTATCTGGGGCCCTGGTAAGCCTAGAGAGGACACACAACAAAATTCTGTGGCTTTAAATAAGGCTCATAGCTGTAAGTTTAAGTATTTATTGCAGTACTTCTTAAACATTAATGTACACAGAAATGATATGAGGATCCTGTAAAAACACAGACCCTTATGCTGGAGCCCTCGCCGTTCCTGAGCATACATGTCAGAGCGGATGGGGACTGCAGAAGGGTGTATGTATCCATAGCTCTAGGGCCAACATAAGGGAACCCAGCTGAGGTGAACTGTAGAGGTCTGTTACTGGGCAGGTATGTTTTGAGGGCAAGGAGGAAAGATGCAGCCTACCACAACCTCCTAGCCTGCTCTTCGGATTATTCTCCATCAAGGTCGTACTGCTTTTAGCTCAGCAGTAACCCCCTACAACTCTCCATCTAGCTGAGTGCATCCCCTGGCCAGGCTAGCAGAGCCAGCTCATTAAGTGACCGCTGGAGCTCTCTGTAACCTGCCAGCCAGCCAGGGAGGCGCTGGCCGAGAAGGGAGGCTCTCGGGGGAAGGGGGGGCTCTCTCGTCCTCTTTCCACTTCCCCTGACTGACAGCGGCTGTGCCTGCGGCAGAGCCTCCCTCTGCAGCAGCCCCTTGCACTTGGCTCGCACTTCTGGGCGCTGTCCATGGTTGCAGCATCTTTCGGCGCGCCACGTCAGGAGGCCGCAGCGGGGCCCTGCGATTGGCGGAGGAGCCCCTCGCCATCCGCCAACACCCCCGCCCCCGAGACTCGGCCCAGAGCTCCGGCCCCGCAGGCGCGTGCCAGCCAGCGTGCGGGGCGCGCCCTGGGGCTCCCGGGCGTCACACCCACTTTCCTTATTAGGGCAGAGTCAGGCGCCCCGAGCCGGCAGCCGGGCGCGGGGTGGGGCGGGAGCCCTGCGAGGCGACAGACGAGGGCGCAGCCACAACCTCAGCCGCCTCCGAGCGGTAGGAGGGAGCAGCCGGTCGCTGCGTCCGGTCCGGCCCCTGTCCGGGGACCCGGCACGTCTCGCCCCGGAGGAGACAGTCCTCCGCGCTCTCCGGGTACCTCTGGTCCAAACCACTCGGAACGACATGGAAGAATTTTTGCAACGCGCCAAGTCTAAACTGGTAAGTTGAGGGAGCAAGGCTGTGTGTGTTGGTGCGCGCGCGCGTGCGCGCGCGCGTTGATGAAAAAGAAAGGACATTGCAGCAGAGGAGGAAGAAACAACTTTGCCACTTAGTTGTCAGGGTGTACGGAACTGTCCCCTGGAAAGAATCTCGGGGACTCTGTGTTTTGCAGCGGGCAGTCTGTCTCCATAATCCTCCCTCATAGCCAAAGTGCCGGGCTGGGGGTAGTCGTGACTCGGCTGAAGTTGGGTGCTGTGTGTCCAGCTTTGGTTCCTTTGGCTTGAGGTTGGAGAGAGGCAGATCCAGCCAAATCTACAATTTGCTCCTGGAGGCTAGAGGATAAATGGGTGTGGTCCTTGAAAAAAAGAGCCCAGACTTCTGCAGATGCGGTACGTGTAAGTGTAAAAGGAGAAGAAACCGTACTTTAGCTGGAGGGCGTGGCAAAACGTAAGTGAGGAAGTAATGCCGACTAGGAGTAACGTGTGAGAATGCGCAGTTTACCCGAGCATCCCTCACGCGGAGATTGCTCCAGTGCGGGAGTTAGGGATATTCCAGTGCGAGTCGAGTCTCTCCGCTCCCTGTTCAGAACTGCAACTTGGGGCAGAGGCAGAACGGGAGAACCCCAACTGTCGCTGGTGGTGTGAGGCTTGCCAGACCATTGTTCTCCTGGGAAGAGACCAGCATGTTGGCTGGCTCTAACTGTACTGTTGTTCAAAGAGTGATGGGTAATTTCACTGTGTATATCAACAGTTGCTATACATTCTGGAAAAACAGATTCTAGCAGTTTCCTAATTCCGAATTGTTTTGGTTCTCCAGCATTGCAGTAATGAACGTAAGGGAAATGTTTCTCTTTTGGCCCTTAAAACGAAGCTTTTGCCCATCTGGAAGCAATATCTTTAATGAACAGGGAAAGCACCTTGTACAGGCCTGGCATAGGAGGAGATGCATAATTTACGTTGCCTTTAACCTTTAAACCTTCATAAAAGCCAAAATATAAAGTCTGCATTAAGATGACGTCTTAATCACAAGGCAGACTATTTGCAGGGTTACTACTGTCACTCATTTACCCTCACACTACAAAGGGAGTGAAGACAGACGTGTGATTCTTAAAAAGATTTAACTGTAAGTATCTTTAAAAAGACCATTAAAGTTGATTAATGCTAATATAAGTACTTTGTTTTCTACCTTAAGCCTCCCAGAGAGTTGATAGTCTGTGGGGATTTCAGAATTGAGGTTTGTGATCGTTTCTGTGTTTATTGCTGACCCTCTTACAGGTTAACTTGAGCACACGAAGGAGAAAACTGATTGAAGAAATCACTTGCATTTCTGATAGTATAAGTGTGCTCTTTGTTATTTACCCAACCCTGAGTGAGAAATAATCAGAAAAGGTCAATTTTGGCAATTCATTTTTTTGTGGGTGAAAATAAATAGCAATCTGCGATCACGCAGTTGTAGACTGCAGCTGTGTTCCACTCCCATAACATTTATTTTAATAATAAACATTTAGACTGTGGGGTTTGATGTGAGCAAGAGGTTTGTCTCATTTCTGAAGAGCAACTGCTGGGATGGAGAAATTCCCTGTTTCAGAGTAATCAGTTGCAAGTAATGAGTAGGTTTATTTACCGAGTTCCTTCATTAGACGAGCAATTACTCTACATTATTAAAAGAGTGACAGGAAAAAGAAGTGGTTGAAATACTATTCCCAGCTTCCTGCTTTAGCCAGAAGAACAATTACTGCTAATTTTAATTTTTTTCTTAGGATAGGTTTCTTGTTAGAGATCACAATTATCCTTTCATATTCAGCCACAGTAAAGGTGTTTTGGTCACTTTTAGTGTCACATTTCCCCTGATAAATTACATTTTCTAGGTAAATAAAAATTTACCTAGAAAATATGCAACATTCAACTATAGTAGTAGGTAAACCTTTTACTTTAGAGGATATATACCCTTTGTTTAGGAGAAAAATATTAAGTCAATAATTATGGCACTCATTTGTGAGAAGTTTATCCGTAATAAAATGGTAGGATTTTAAAAAATTAGACTAATCCTTTGGAAACCATTTTAGGAAGAAGAAAATTATCATGCTGGTTTTCACTTATGCTTTATTAGACCAGAATTAGATAGAATTTAGGTGTTATGTTTAAGCTGTTTTCCGTCAGAAGTTGACATAGATTTATCTATATGATACCTAAAAAAAGTCTAATGGGCAGGTTTTTGTCTACCTACTTGAATTCTTGCTTTGATATTCTGTAGATATGATACATGTCTTTTAATGGTTTGGAATAGCCATTGTCCCTTCCAAAGTCTTAATGGTACCAAACCAAACTTGGGTCCTCTTGCCTGCATGCAGTAGAGCCAATCTACTGACACTGGGTTGCGGTGAAGGAAAATGCAGCATTTATTGCAGATGCCAAGCAAGAAGTCCAAGTAGTTAGTGCTCAGAAGGCCTGAACTCCCCAGTGGCTTTTAGGGAAAGGTTTTAAAAGACAGGGTGAGGGAGAGGGGTTGTGGGGTACGTGATCAACTCATGAACACCCTTCTGATTGGTTGGTGGTGAGGTAATTGGGAGTCAGCATCATCAACCTTCTGATTCCAACTGGTCTGGGCTCTGTGTGCTTGTGGGCCGCACACAGTTAACTTCTTCCACCTGGTGGCAGTTTCATTATCTGCAAAGAGCTCAAAGGATATGGCTCAGAATATTATCTATAGCCCTTGAAGAGGAACTAAAAGTCCTTGACTTTGTTTAATGGCTAAACTATGATTATTTTGTCTTGCTTGACTGTTTTCCTTTTTTTCTGCATTTTCTCACTTCTCTGATTAAATTTACTCTTTGGAACTCAGGGAAGGCCTAGGAGGCTAAAGTTTTTTTTACAGACAGGAGAAATGTGGAGGACAAGATGGGGGAGGAGTCTGTTCCAGGAAGGCCTCATAGGGTCCTGCTCCGTTACATTAACATAACCTTGTCATTGGAGTTAGCTAATTTCAATAGACCAAAGGAATTTTAAATTGTAAAATGAAACTGCTATTAGCCAATAATAGCATCTCCAGTAATCACAACTTTGGAGAAATTGTTTGTATGCCCTTTCTTCCGACTCGGAGCATTTATTATTCATCTGTCATTGTGAGGAGAGAAACTGCTCTTCTAGGCCAGGCCCTTGGGTTGAGCGGAAATCTTTGAAGGAGAAGTGATGTTTTTCATTTTTAATCAGGGAGTTTGGAGCTTGTTTCTATTGAAATTGAGGGAGTGGTCTCTTAATTCTCTTTTTCACCCCAGTTCTGCTGGTCCTTAAACTGATGCAGATCCACTTACTTAATCTCATCTGGCTTTTCCTTAAATCTCCCCTTCTGATACCCACCCTTCGTTCCCGAGAGTATGTGGCATTTATCAGAAATGGCAAAAGTAAACCTCAAGTGTGGCCTTGGATCACCACCTCCTGGATCTCAAATGCTTCTCAAGGGGGCCTGCCTTCTGCGTGGTTAGAACAGGCTTGGGTGCCTGGAGCTTCTCTGTAAAACACCTTACCTGGAGGTGGAGGACAGCAAGGGAAATAGTCACTCCTCCCAAGCACAGTCTCCAGAAATGGTGCCTTCTTGACAAATAGGGAACTGATCCAATTATTGTTCAAGGACCAAGACAGTAGAATAAACGCCAGGAGAGTAAGACCCCCCCCCACCCCCGTCGAGGCTGTAGAGATGGTGATCAAAGGATGATGTTTGTTACCTGGGTTCCCTTCCCCATTCGAGAACCCAGCTATGTTTCTGATCTGTATACTCACTGCTAGAACTAGAAATGAGTGGAAACACATTTTCTTTCTCTCCTGCCAGTGCCCACCCAGCTTCCTTTTCCACCTGCCCATTTCTAGCTGGAATAGGGACAGAGATCAAATCCTATAGTTCTAGGTCCATCCTTAAATTTTAGCCATGCTTTCCATTTTTAGTTATGCCATTTCCATAGTGATGTCTTAGTCATTCTTAGTTATACTCTTTCTGTGGTAAGAGAAATTGAAGACGGGTAGGGAATGAGGGCTCCAAGCCCTAGACTGTGATTTGGGAAATGTCCTCCAGTTTCATAGTGGTCAGCTCAAAAAAGTGTTCAGGCCAAGACAGCCTCATCATGTCAGTTAAATGGTCCAAGTTCCCATGAACTTTGGAGGAAAAAAAAAAAAAGTAAATAAGGAATCAGACCCCTGGAACTCTGGCTGGCAGGAAGCCAGGGTCCCCATACCGGGTAGACTGCCTGCCAAGCCTCTCCCATTGCCAGATCCCACCAGCTGATGCAATACAAGGAGCTGCTCAGGGGTGGGGCATCACTGCAGCCCACATGCCCTCAGAGGTGGGTCATGAGCCAGCACCGGGCATTTGTGTGGTGGGAGTGTCAGCTGCCAGTAGAAGGATACAGGGCACATCAATATCCCAGGAATGCTGTGGGGAGAGGGTCACCGTCACCGCTAGAGTCTGGGGAATGCATCTGCCACTTGAGCAGTGACAGCTGCAGACGAAGGGCTCCTTTCTGCAGTGGGAGTTGGTCCATATGTGGATTTCCGTAGAAGAAAAATTCTGGATGACCCTAAATGTCAACTTACACTCCGTGGTATGTAGCATAGGGATAAGGAAACACATTCAAAACTCTAAATGAACAACCACATTAGAGTTGATAGAGGAGGTGGGTTTTCCAAAAAAGAAAGAAAAACACTGCAGCATGTCTGCAGAGGAGTCATTTGATTGGAAATTGAGAAATATATCCTTCCCGATTTCCTTTATAGGAACAAGGTCATGTGTATCAATAAAAAGCGTCTTTAAAATGAATGTTTCGGGTTTCCCTGGTGGCGCAGTGGTTGAGAGTCCGCCTGCCGATGCAGGGGACACGGGTTTGTGCCCCGGTCCGGGAAGATCCCACGTGCCGCAGAGCGGCTGGACCCGTGAGCCACGGCCGCTGAGCCTGCGCGTCCGGAGCCTGTGCTCCGCAACGGGAGAGGCCACAGCAGTGAGAGGCCCGCGTACAGCAAAAAGAAAAGAAAAAAAAAAAAAAAGAATATTTCGTACCTTTTAAAGGGCCATGGTGGTAAGGACTAGTAATGATGGAGATGCTGGCGGAGTTTCATTTGGAAAGCTGAGCTCGTTCTGATCACAGACCACAGGATCAGCTCCCTCCCCATCATAACCGAGGGCTGGTGCACTTGAGACTGTGCCTCTTGCCGGAGCATTCCCAAGCAAGAAACTCAGGAATCCAAAGTACTTCTGTGAATGTGGTTCCACCGTCTTAGGGGCTGATGAGAAAAGGGCCCTTGATTGCTTTAGTCTTAGAGTCAGCTCCATTTCTCACTGCCTGAGCTTTCAGACCGAGAGCTGTGGTTTGTCCCAGCCCCCCGGGCCTGCGGAGAAGAACCAGGCTTTTTCAGTGTAAATCTCAGAGGGGGCTGATCTTCCTCAAAGATAAACAATTGGTCACTGCTGTTCAGACAGCACCTTGGGTCTGGGAAGATGCGAGCAGGTGAGCAAAGATGCCCTTTAATCAGAAATTTGAGGAATATTTTATGTTAACTACGTAAAAAGGTGACAGCTTTGGTATAACTTGTTTATTTCTACGTAGCATTTATTTGGGCAGATATTAACAATGTTTTAGGTTTGGTGTATCAGTCTGGGGAGCTCTTGTGAGCCATAGTGGTTTGGTGATGGACGTCTCACTCTACCTTTACATCTACTCCTCCCTGGGGTACTAGGTAAGCAGACAAGGGTGAGAGATGAATACCTGGGTCTGAATGAAGGCTGCAAAAGAGGAAAGAACATCTGGGACCCAGAGGGGTAAGGTGCACGGTGTTGCCTTGGTCACTGATTCTTTTTGAACCCTGAGGTTTATTGGAGAGTCATGGAGTTTGGAGTCTTCTTTGAAAAGAAACTGGGGAGGGACAGGGCTGATATATTCAGGAGGCAGCATTCACATGGACTTTGATATGACCGGCACCCTCTGGGTTTGTGCAGTATGCAACCTGCACAATCATACATGGCTGCCTGCCATGGGTCCCAGAGTAGCCTACTCAAAATCTCTGGCAGCGTTCCAAATCCATTCCGCTCTGAGCTCTGTGACTTTGGGCTTTGGTTTCCAGGGAAAGGTAATCTTTCTTCTTAAGAGCTCTTGGGAGGCTAATTGGGCACCAGATTGCCCTGCAAAATCAGAGCCACAAAGGTTGGGTTAGAAAAACTAAGCTGATAATACAGCCTTGGGTTTTTATCTGAAAAATGAGATAATACCTACTTTGCAGGTTTGTCATAAAGCCAAAATAATGTACCTACAGCCCTCAGCACAGAACCTGGAACAATGCTGCTTCTCTCCATTTGCCCCCAAGCTGGTCCTTTCCTGCAGTTCCTTATCTCAGTGAACGGCATTATTATTCATCCAGTTTCTCCAACTGGGAACTTTCTTTTCCTCCATCCCTTCCCCACCCACCATATCCCAGACATCACTAAGTCATCCAGATGACTGCAATGGCCAGCTAACAAGTTGGTCTCCCGCCAACCACTCTCCCACTGCTACCAGGGAGATCATTGTGAAAGCATCTTTCACATCTGTCCCATCATTCCCTTAAATCCTTATTATCACTTTCCATTGCTCTTTGGAGAACCAACAACACTCTTAACCTGACTCTGGGATCTGACCCATCTGCTGTCCAGCTTCTGCTAGATTCTCCTCCTACCTCCCTAAGTTTGAATAACTCCTACCTCTTCTGATCAGGTTAAGGAGAAGGGAAGCCTTTTGCTGAACGACCCCTCCCACCCAGCCTCCCCAATTCATGAGTCCAAGTCAGGTTTTGGGGTGATGTTTTTAGGTCATTTACCTCAACTTGTTATTATATCTCTATTGGGCATGTTTGTTTGATTAACGAGAGTAGGGACCAGGGTCTCTGTATGGGTTTGCTCACCGCTGTATCTCCAGAACCTGGTGCAGTGCCTGAAGCTCAGTAAGCAGTTTTTGTTTGTTTGCTTGTTTGTTTGTTTGTGAGGTATTTTTTGCCATTAATCGTGACACATTATCTTTAATTAAGTACAAAGACCCTTCCAATCATGTCACCTAGCAGTCATTTCACTGACTGCCCTGTTTGACTGCCAGTCTCTTGTCTCTCTCTTTAGAAATGATAAGGCAGATGTCTTTTTCTCAGAGAAAAGAAATCCGTGGTCTGTTGCCTTTGCAATAACAAAAATGTTGGAGAGTGGGGAGGCCAAGATGTTGCCGTTGGCATCTTCCACATGAACCACATCAAGAGAATCTGGTTGTCTCTTTCTGCTGGCGATCACACCAATTCTTCCCAAGGTAGCGCCTCTGATCACCATATACAGGTTAGCAGTGTCAAACTTGTTGAAATCAGTCATCTTGCCAGATTCCAGATCAGTCTAAATGGTGTCGTTCACTTTGAAGGGGATAGGATGATGGATGGTGCGGGCATCATGGATCACTAGATGAGGGATTCCTTTTGCGCCCACAAAGATCTTTCTTACTTTGTACAAGTTGTACTTGGCTCCTCCAGTATCATATGATGAACAACAAAGTAACCCTTGTATCACAGATCAGATAGAAATTCTCCCCGATCTTGCCAATGCTGCTGACCTCGTTGAAGCCAGTAGATGAGGTCTATCAGTTGGGACCTTGCCATCAACCTTAAGGAACTGCTGCATGCAGATCTTCTTTACTTCTTTTCCTGTCAGGGAATACTTAAGTCTGTTCCTTAGAAAAAGATGAGGGGGAGACACTCTTTCAGCTTGTGGGGATCACCTGATGGATGAGGAACAAACATACTGGTCAGTTTACTCAGCATTCAGTGCTTTGGAGCTGCTACATGTTTCAGGGGCTTCTTGGGACCATGAGCCATGACTGTGCTAAACACAAAAAGAACACAGTGTTTTTAGAATGAATGAAGCCATAAGGCAAGAGGCTTGCACAATGCATGAGACATTGTAGTGGCTTAGTAAAATGAATAAGTGGATGAACAGGTGCAGACTCCCAGAGATCTGAATCTGAAGAGGGGATGGCGACAGTATAAGGGAATTCTGGTTGGTTTACTAGAAGGAGGTGAGAAACAGTAAGGTCAAGGAGTGCTATACAGCCCTTTTGTATATGGTGCACACTTCATACAAAATGTTACTGTAAAATAATGAGGCTGATCTTTATGCACGATTGCTTGGAATCTGTAAATACTGGTGGAATTAAAGCATGAATGGATTGGATAGAGTCAGGAGAGGGAATGGGGCACTCTGCAAAACCACATTGGGCAGATCAGCAGACAGAGTGGAACTATTAGAGCCTTAGATCCTCTGCTGTGTGGTCCAAAGGGTAAAAATTAGACTCCCCCAATCCCAGCCACTACACCAAGCTTGCCCAGCTTGTTCTGCTGCTTCTGGGCCAGTATTAATGTCATGAGATTGGCAAAGAAGATTTTCAGTCCTTGAGAGGAAAGTTGAAGGCCTTCCAGACTGGCCTCATCTGTCAAATGAGAACAATAATATACTAGGGCTGTTGCAGGTGTGTATGTACTAAGATAAGAATGTGTCCTCCACCCACAGTAATAAAACCATGTAGGACCACTGTGGACAAGACAGCCAGGAAGCCCTATTTACATTTTATAGAAACAGGGATGATTTTTAGCTCCCTTTAGTTCGAATTTGTTGATTATCTGTCTTAGCTCTAAGAAATAGATTTTTCCACTTAGTACCCAAAATAGACTTGTGAGGTAGCTATTATTTCCCTTCGCAGTTGAGGAAACTGAGGTTCAGTGGGGCAAGAAGTTTGACCAAGGTTTCACCGCCAGTAAGGAACAGAGCCAGACTTTGCTTCCAGATCACCTGACTCCCATTCCAGGACCCTCTGCCACATTCGTGTCTTCCCACCAGATATCCTGAAACATTTAATTCTCTTTAAATAAAACGTGGGCAACTCGGCAGGTTTATGGGAGGGCTGGGTAGTGAGCTCACTTTGACCCAAGAGAGGTTCATTTCTTAGTTTTTGACTGTTTTATGTTAAAAAAAAAAAAAACCCTTGGATAACTGAGTAATCAATCACTATTACTGAGAACCTGCTGTGAGAAAAATATGGTGCTGGGCTGTCTATGATTTGGTTGAATAAATTGGGAGACTGTTTCACTGTCTACCTAGGTGAAAGAAAAATAAAACACTGATAAACTATTTGGAAGATAGGCTCTGTGACTAGATTTAGAGTGACTGAAATATTGTGGGTATTCAGTGAATTTTTAATAATGAGAATGGCTTTTTTAAAACAGTTAGAAGTTGTTCCTTATTTGCCATCAAGGTTGTGAGTACAGCTTTTTGTTTTCCAGCTTCCTTCATTGTTTTTTCTTTGTTTGTTTTTAACAAATGACAGAGTTTTAAATGACCTACAGTAAGCTTTCTTCTGCTCTTGTTTAGATGTCTTATATTAAAAACTGATGCGTGAAAACATGTGCAAAGATTATTTCGATTCAGAAACTTATTTAGATTTAGTAGTATTATGTATAAATAAGTAGTAATTAATACAGTGAAATTCTCAAAATGCATTTTTTAGTGGAAACCTTTTCTCTGTAATTTTATCATTACCATTTTCTTTACGATAGTGTACAATTAAATGTGAGCTCCATTTCAAATCCCAAATGCTGAATATAGTCTATAAAGTATTCTTCTTAACTCACTATTAACAACAATTTCCATGTGGTTACCAAACACATTCATTATCTTTTTTTTATTGAAGTATAGTTGATTTACCATGTTGCATTCGTTTCAGGCGTACAGCGCAGTGATTCAGTTATATATAGTCTTCTTCAGATTCTCTTCTCTTATAGGTTATTACAAAATACTAAGTATAGTTTCCTGTGCTATACAGTAGGTCCTTATTGGTTATCTATTTTATATATAGTAGCGTGGATATATTAATCCCAAACTCCTAATTTATCTCTCCCCTCCTTTACCCTTTGGTAACCATAAGTTTGTTTCCTATGTCCGTGGATCTATTTCTATTTTGTAAGTAAGTTTATTTGTATCTTTTTCCTTCATTGTTGTCACTCTCTTGCTGGAGACAGAAGAATTGTTTGATTGAGTGAGTGTAGATTGGGTGAGCTCAGCCTGGGTGACACAGCTGGCCAGAAGAGCTGGGATTAGGACTCAAGTTCTCTGCTGTACAGAGTTTTGCTTTTGCCCTCGAGTCTGCCAGCTTAGCAGTGCCTCAGAAAACTGCTGGTTATACTTGGAGACACATATAGGGGTGAAGGAACAGAGGGAGAAAGGAAAGAAGGAAGGTGGAGGTGGAATTGGAAGGGAAATAGGAGATAAGTGAAGAATAACAGGATTCGGGGGGGAGGCATGTTTGAAAAGTGGTGAGACATAGAAGGAAATCCTTCCAAAAGCTCAGAATGGAATGATTTGCAAGAGCAAGAGCTCATGTGTCTGGACTTCACTTTATTTGGCCACATCAGCTGACCCAAGGTCTCCAGAAAACTGAAAGTTACACAAAGGCAGCTTTCCTTCAGACACCTGCAATTGAGTATTAAAAACATATCTTTGGGCTTCCCTGGTGGCGCAGTGGTTGAGAGTCCACCTGCCGATGCAGGGGACATGGGTTCGTGCCCCGGTCCGGGAAGATCCCACATGCCGCAGAGTGGCTGGGCCTGTGAACCATGGCCGCTGAGCCTGCGTGTCCAGAGCCTGTGCTCCGCAACGGGAGAGGCCACGACAGTGAGAGGCCCGCGTACCACACAAAAAGCCAACCAATTGGTTGGTTTTATAATTGGTTCTTTTCTCACAGGGAGATCCCCCAGACTCTCTTTCTGAGCCCATTGGTATGATGATACCTGTAAGTCATTTGAAGAATGCTGGGAAAGTAGCAAAGACCCACAAATGTTAGTGCTCATCGTCATCCTTATTACTTAATTTGCGCTTTGACAGAATACCCACGAGCTCGGTTTCTCAGAGCAGGGTGGTGGGAGAAATGGTTGCCAGAGGCTGTAATTGCTTATAACTTACAATAGGGGAACTGCACAAACAAAACCAAAATCAAACAAACCTTTAAGAAATGGACCCAGTTAAGAATCCGCCTGCCAATGCAAGGGACATGGGTTCAAGCCCTGGCCCCGGGAAGATCCCACATGCCGCGGAGCAACTAAGCCCGTGTGCCACAACTACTGAGCCTGTGCTCTAGAGCCCGCGAGCCACAACTACTGAGCCCACGTGCCACAACTACTGAAGCCCACACCTAGAGCCTGTGCTCCACAACAAGAGAAGCCACGACAATGAGAAGCCTGCACATCGCAACAAACAGTAGCCCCCCCCCCGTCGCCGCAACTAGAGAAAGCCCGCGCACAGCAACAAAGACCCAACACAGCCAAAAATAAATAAATTTATAAAAAAAAAAAAAAGAAATGGACCCAGATTCTCAGCAAGTGTCATGTAGGGCAAATGGTCCTAAATACCTGCACAGCCTTTGGAGGCCATAACATCAGTGACAGAAAGTTCACAGTAATGACCCTGAATAATCAAGGAAGAAAAACTATTTAAGCTCGGTGTCTGTTTAAGAGAAGGTGGGGTGTGTGAGCAATTTCAGAAAATAAAAAATCCAACTCAGATAATTAACAGAGAAAAAATTGAACAGAAATTGTCACACAGAGTGTAAGCTTCAGTTGTCTGGAAAAGTCCCTTGCATAGGTGACCTCATTTCTTAAGCAAAGCCAGATATGTGAAATGTCATGGTTTATAGCAAGTGATCATGAGTCAGGACGGAGAGTGATGGTACTAAAAATGTGAGCCTGATGTGGGAAGGCATAAATAGGCCCATGGCACATACAAGATGGGAGAAACCCCGCTCTCCACTCCCACGCTGAGTTGAGAACTTAATCTGGTTCTGGACTCGGTAGAGAAGTTGCAGCAATGACCATGGCCTGGAAAATAACATCCCTAAGAACAGCCGGAGAGGGAGGGGCAGCCTGCTGCTGGACTTTCAATTATCTGAAAGGTTTTAATGGAAGATTTCCCACTCGTAGGAACCATTTCTTTCTCTCAGTTGAAAAAAATAGGACTTTAATGGCTTTGTTTTACTGTATAGTACAGGGAACTATAAGGGAAAAGAATCTGAAAAAATATATATATATGTATAACTGAATCACTGCTGTACACCTGAAGCTACACAACATTGTAAATCAACTATACTTCAATAAAAATAAAAAAAAAATAAAAAAGGATAAGTGGCTTATTTTTAAAGAGGCCCAACAATTCAATTATGTCCTTTATTTTGTGCTGTGAAAAATGATCTATTAATTAACTGAAGGGTGCAAGAAAGAGTTGTGCATGCTTCCCTCTTGCTCTCCAGAATGGAAGAGAAGTAAGGGCTGGGGCAGAAGCTCATCCTGACGTAGGAGCGTTTTGCTAATCTTTGCGCTCTTCATACACGTTTTCTCTAGCAAATGGCCTGTGTTGCTGGCCAGACTAGCACCTGGCCCTGGGCGGACAGAAGTGTCCTGACAGGTGGATAGATTAGCTGCTCCCCTGCCACTGGTATGTCTGCGAGGACACGTGCCTGGCTGCTTCCCTGGGAAGGCAGTGTCCCTGAGTCCCTTTGCAGGGAGGCGGAGGGCAAGTCACTCCCTGGCCTCCATCCTCTGCTTTGTTAACACTTTCATCTTCCCCCTGCCCTTAACAGCCTGACTTGGTTTCTATGCAGCATCTCCTGGCTGAAACACCACGTAGAATTCTCTCACCCTTTGGCAGCTACCATATAAACAGACTCCCAAAGCCACTGACTTTTGGAGGCCTGGATTCTTTCAAAGAAAGGTGAGCAGCGTTTTGACCAGTCCATGTGGATTAATACAAACCTCAGTTTCAATTCAGGGTTTGTTTTATATTTTGTGTGTTTATCAAGATCATTGAGAGAACTGTTTTTTTTTTTTCTTTTTAGATTGTAGGCAAATTGAAAACATGGTCTTAGGACATGTATATAGGTCATAGTGCAAGATAAACAAGAGGGAGAATTTTATTCTGTAGCTGAATATTTCTTCTATTCTTTATTTGTGAATTTGCTGTGTAAGACCCTAACATCAAGCCATGCACAAAGCAAAGCCACCTCATTGGTGTGGAACTGGTCATGAGCTTGCCAGTTGGCTGATTCCCCCTGGACCGTGGCCTGAAGCACCATCACTCTTGACTCCAGTCTCCAAAAAAATCCAGACATAAACTCACTGTGGTGGATGCAGATCAAAATACCATTCCAGAACTGGCTTTTAAAACATTTTGAAAAATTCATTAGCTCTCCAAAGTATTATGTCACTCTGAGCCCTATGAGGGGGAAAAAATGTATTTCTCACACCTATAGAATTATTTCATGCTAAAATAGCCTTCTGACCAAGGATGACATTGCTGTAAAAATCAATTCACACACACAGGGTTTCATAGGCTGGCATTTTCATAGACTGTTCTGATGAATCTCATAAACACTGAGTCATGCTTCTTACTACTGGCCTCTTTCTCAGACTTTTGCTCTCAGCAAGATTTATATACAGCCACCCTGATTGCTGTGTTACACTGGACACACCCTGGCCCGTCACTTCTGGGAGTGCTGTGGAAACAGGCATTGGGATTCCACATGTTTAAACACAGCATTCTATAGCCATAGCCTTTCATTAGTGATTTCTTGCTTTGAAACTGTTAGTTATTTTAATCACAGATCTTTACATTTGAAACTATTATAGAAGGATAGATCTTTAACATTGAAACAGGTGACTTTAGACTATTTTAACCTCCTAGTATTATGTTTTAGGCTTCATTTATTTATAAAATAAGAAACATTAAAGCAAATTTGGGAAATAGAGGAAAACTGAAAATAAACCGTAAACAATAGAAAAAAACCTAAAAATTAACTACTTTCATTGAAGCATGACTATTGGCAATATTATGGCAAAGTAGTTTTCTTAGTTTTTCCTGTGTGTAGGATTAGAGTAGGATATTCATACATTTTGGTACCCTGATTTTTATTTTACTTAACATAATTTATTAAATATTTCCCTATGCTATTGCATAGCATTCTGAATCGACATCTTAGATAATAACATGCATTTTTATAAAGAAGATGGACTGTGGTTAAACATTTTGATTGTCCCTCTGTTTTTGCTGTTGTTAATTACACTATAACAAATATCTTTGTACCTAAAACATTTTGTCCTGTTTAGGATTAGGTCATTAAAATAGCTTCTCAAATATGTAATTACTGGAGCAAAAGATAGAAAGAGTCTCGAGTTTCTTGGTAAATCTTTCCAAATTGATTTGTGGATGAAATCCACCAAATTTCAAGATTCAGAGAGGCTCAGAAAGGTTAACCTGTCTCATAGAACGTTGTGACACCTAGGTCTGTGCTCCTGACAAATCTGAGAGACTGTACAGTACTATGCTAATTTAAAAAATGTGAATTTGATCAAATAATCTGAAGCTGCCTTGCTACTAAATTAAGACAATCATAATACAATCTATGCCACACCAGTTACAAATGTTATTTGGGACTAAGAAGTAGAACCTGCCACTTTCTCTTTTTCTTTTCACTTCCTCTTGCAATTATTTAAAAAAAAATTGAGCCTTATGGATCAGTCAAGCTAGTTGCTGTTATACTTGGCGTGGTAATTCAAGCCAGGTAGTATTGCACTTCATAATTGCCTCCACCTATGTGGTCTCATTTGATCAACCTCGGGGTAGGACACATGTTATTATATCTACATCACAGAGGAGAAGAAAAAGGCCAGAGAGGTGAAATCCAGCCTTGCCTAAGGACACACAGCTGGTAAGTGGCAGAGCTGGGCAGAGAGTCTGTGTCTTCGGAGTCCCATGCCTTTGCTTCCAATCTTATCTGTCGGAACAAAAATTGGTCTACCCTTTCGAAAGGTAGTGTGATGGTTTCAGTTGGAGTTTGGTTGCTTGGCTTTATCTCCATACGAGAAAATGACTGAGTAAAAATATACAGCACTTGTCCAAGAGGAGAATATCCAGCGATGAAACACATTCCTGCTGAAGCTGTGTTGCGTGAAACACGCAGGAAAGCAAGCCCACTGAGTTTGCAGTTTTGTGTGATGGCCTCTGACAAACAGTTTGCAAATGTGAGATTAACGGATGCATCATTGGTGGAAACATGTTGCGCTCCACAGGCTCTGGAGACCAAATGTCACCTGTGATGGGAAGGAGGCTCCTGAGAAGCAGGTCTCTGGAGGGCCTGTGGACATCATCCTTCATACCTGTGATGGGACTACGGGTGCCTGGATGTCGCTTATGTCAGCTTCGGCTGAGAGGTCTGTGTAATGGGGGGAAGGGAATTTAATTGCCCGTAACAGGAGCTCCTTCCCTCCTACGAAGGAGGTGTAATTCTGTCAAATTCTCTCTCTCTCTGTCTCCACCCACCTTACCACTCATTTTCCATATGGAGCATATTCATTAACTGGCCCAAAACCTAAATGCACCCCCATATTGATGCAATAGAGAGTAATTTTAGTTTAGTGTAATTTAATGTAGTTTAAGCTGAATTCTTCTCTTTCCAAAGTCGCGCACTAAGAAACATATATCTCCAGACCAACATTTCTTATGCCATGGCGTGACAGAGGCCACGTGGTTGCTAAATTTAATACATACAAAGATGAAGATGCATCAGACACATTAGCCCCTGGATAGAGGTCCTGGTTTGCCTGTAACTTCCTTAAGAGTTTAATTAATTCACACTGGTGAAAAAAGTGAAACAGCCACACAGAATTGAAAGGAAATTTAGAGAGACAGAACTCAAGGTTAGTCTGGGCTTGAAATTCTGTCATTAATGAAATTTTCAGGTTTATAGGACACCAGTTTTCCTAAAAACCTTATATGATTTTTAAAAAGAGGAATCTATTGTCTAACAGGATGATTTGTATACAGTGTGGTAATTCCTTGGCAGATACTGTGTTGGGAAGCTTTAATATATGCCAAGGGAACTATACTTGGGGTGATATTTTCTTGTAAGTGTTGGGACGCGAGTGGAAAATCACTGACTCTCAGAGACTTAGCTGTGTAGTTACATCATGCCCATCTGCTAAATAATTAGTATGCTGCGGGGCAGGAGACGCTGCGAGTAAACCCTTGTGTGCCACGGTTTCTAGCGTCCAGCTCCTTTCTGAATACACTTCTGCTGTTTCAAAGACAGGGCAGAGAGCAAGGAGGGCCAGCTAGGAATGTTCAGGTTAAGCTAGTGTCTTGCCATGAACAGTATCCCTTGCTGGACCTTCTCTTTGCCCTCATTTCCTCAAAATATCTTTCTCCTGCTTCTTACCCCTGCCACTCACTCCTCAGCAAAACCTGTTCTTGGCCTTCAAGCAAGGGAATTGACATCTATCAGATTGTACTCTACAGTTAACATATGTTATTTCATTTGGCCTTCACAGCAATCCTCTGAGAAAGGTATCACTATGCGGGGAAACTGTGAGGGGGAAACTGAAGCACGGGAGAGGTCAAGTGACTTGCTTCAGGGCACACAACTAATGAATGTTGGAGCTAAATTTCTAGTACGCTATGCCTGAGTCATAACTTATATTTCCATTTTGACATACATCAGGGACGTAATGCACTTACTTCAGAACGACTGGACATAATGGCAGCACTCACTAAACTCTCCTGTGCCTGGGAATCATCCAGGGATCCTGTTACAATGCAGATTCTGATTCAGTGCAGTTTGGGGTGGGACCTGCGATTCTGCCCTTCTCACAGGCTCTCAGGTGATGCCGATGCCGCCAGCGCCCCCCCACCCCTCCGCCCGGCCACCTCCAATTTCAGTAGCGAGGGCCCAGGGCATTGATTCACGGGGAGGCAGGAGGCACCGTTCATGGCCCCCTGAAAGGGTGTGTTAGAATCTGGTGGGGCTGTCCCCAACTGAAATGGAATGTTTCCCCGGAGGAGAGACTGCCTCACTGCACTTTCCTTCTAGCAGGGGACTTGCTGCAGCAAACGTAATGTTGCGGTCCAACTTTTTTTTTCTCTTAAGACTATTCACAGTTCCTCCCACCATTTTGTCTCTCTTTTCTTGTCGTTCTTTGATAACATCTTTCAGGCAGTCCTTCGGCATCTGGATGCTCTCCTGCTCTCTGTTTCCTTGTCCCCTTCTCTGTGGTTAGTGGTGCACGTTTGTATGTGATGCTGTGTTATGGATGGTATTCCTTTATTATTTATGCCATTTTGTTGATGGCTTTTGCTCTGTCACTCTGCTTCTCTGATGTGGTTTTTGTTCACACTCTATTTCCTGCAGCCCACTGTTCCCTTTCCAGTTCCTTTTCTCTTAACACAGAATTCTGTTGCTCTTAACACAGCGGGGAGCCCAGAATGGCTTTCAGAAACTCATGTAGCTTGAGGATGATCAGCAGACATCTTTGAATTTTTAGGAATCATTTTAGATACTGCTTTATATCAATCAGCTTTCACCAGGTTATGTTCTGATGGCAAAAGTCCTCAATGTCGGTGGCTTTCAACAGCTAAGGCGTACTTCTCACTCATGCTATAAGCTGCTGAGGGTCAGCTGTGACTCCAAGTGCCTTCTTCATTCTAAAGGAGCAACAATGTCTTGGGATAGGCTGCTCTTGGGGCAGAAGAAAAGTAAGGGAGCCGGTAGGGTTCAGCAATGGCCAAGCCCATTGGTAGTGGAACAGGAAGTACACTCTTCTGATAGGTGGGCACTGCAGTTACATGACAATGCACAGGGACATATTATCATCCTTCTATAAGAAGGAAAATGAATAAGTAGAAATAATCTTGTAGTGTACTATGTGCTCTGAAGCTAGGATTCATCCTGTCAGGTGAACACTGGCTAGAACCATACTTCCATTCTAGTAATGGTCATATCAGTGGGTAGATATTCACCAAATAAATACTTTGGTTAAGAAACCTGAGCTCCTTTGGCAGTGTTTTTGTTGTTGTTTGTTTTTTGGCCAAGCCACATGGCTTGAGGGATTTTAGTTCCGCTAACAAGGATTGAACCCGTGCCCCCTGCAATGGAAGCGTGGAGTCCTAACCACTGGACCGCCAGGGAATTCCCTGGCAGTGTTTAATATTATTATTCAATGGAAACCTCCTCTCGCTATTTAGTCATCTCTTATGCTTTCAGATGAGGCTTGGGTGGGGGTTATTCCATGGCCACATTTGGGATGACTTTAGGCTGCATCTGTGTCCCAAGTTAAAGATATTTGGGGAAGCTGGGTTGACAGCTTTAGATCACACGGAAGCCTTTATGGAGCAAGGCTGCCTGGGAAAATCCTTTAAATTCTCTGGGCCTCAACTTCTTCATATATAAATTGGGAATAATAATAGATCCCCCTTGTAGGGGGGCTTACAGATTGTCTTTGATAGTAGATGTAAAACTCATAGAAACGTTTGATACATAAAAAGTTTGAGTGTTTGCTTTGATGATGATGACGACGATGATGATTTCTACCAGTTGGATATTTGACCCCCTGAAAAACATATTAGAGTTTGCAAAACCACCAATTTTAGAACTGATAGACAATCAGACTTATGTTTCCAAGTTTAAGATTTACTTATAAATAAACAAAATCAAAATTAACACAGAAAGTAAGGGCTTAAATTCTTGACCTCTTGATAAGATTAGCAGTAATTTCTCTTAGAGAAATTTATGTCTAGGTTGAGCGTTCATGCCCTTCAGTCATTGTAGGGAGTGAAAATTCTTTAAAATTTGTTCATAAAGTCCTTGTTTCATTTGGCGACCATGTGCGTTTGGGGCTTGTGAAAGTGGGGACAGCTGCGTGGTTTGCTGGGAAACTCCAGACAAGAGCAGGAGGAGAGACACAGGACTTCTGTCTGGAAGTCAGTGGTTTGGACTGGTTTTGGGGGAAATGGGTGGAGATATGCAGGTTCGTGCTGTGTGGGGTGCTTACTAGGGAACGTAATGCAGCTTCTGGCCTGGATGGCTGTTTTGGTGTCATATCCCATCAACTCAGCCCGAGCAGCCCCAAGGTGAAAGGAAAGGACCAAGGGTCATGGAATCAGAATGTCAAGTTCAGCGACTTCTCCGCTGTGTGAACTTGGGTACATTTCTTAACCTCTTTGGGCCTTGGTTTACTCATAGTGTAATATTATTTAATATTTATCCAGCCAGCACCATGTACAAGAGCATTATATATATTCTTTAAATATTTACGAAATAATTTCACTTTTACAATAACCCTATTTTGTAGGTACACTTTTACCCATTTTGTACTTGGGGAAACTGAGGTAGACAGAGGTGAATAACTTGATTGAATTCACGTAGGTAGGAAGGGGTAGAGCCAAGTTTTGAGCCCAAGCAGTCTAGCTTCCAAGGCTGCATTCACACCCCCATGCTTTGCTACTTCTTGGTAAAGGCAGCATTTTAACTGAGGTTGCCGCTGTAAAGATTCAATCCATTCATGTCTTCCAAATCCTAGTCTACTGCCTGCCACGTAATAAGAGGTGCTCAATAAACATCGATGGTTATTTCCCTTCCCCTCCCCTCTTTCCCTTCCACTGTCCTGGGAGACCCCAGGGAACCAGAATTAGCAGTCCCTGGGAATAGGGTGGGAGATCTTCAGCCCTAATTCTCCCTGGGCAAGACCTCACATAAGTCTCAAATTTACCTTGTATTTTAAGGTCCTGCTTCTGTCCCATTTATCACATGAAGCTTTCTCCCACTGTTGCAGCCTTTATGACACCAAACTGGAAGACATGATGCCATCTTGTAAAGCAAGCCCCAAATTAAAAAGAATGATGACACGGTTCCGCGTTCTTCCCAGTACATCATTACATCCCTTTATGGAAATCCTTTACTTCAGTGACACGCGTATGATCTTTCATGTATTTTGTAATCTGCTTTGGTTGTCACCTATCTTTAAAAAGTTCTTAATTTTTTCACCTTTACTCTACATGGTATCAGAACCTTCTCTTGTGGTTAATAATCACTTAGCCAAAAGGTGTGGCACATACAGAGCAGCTGCCATGAAGATTTTAAATACGTGATAAGCCTCTTCGATGATTGTTGCCTTAATTCTGTCACCTCCTACTGGTGACTTGGTTACAAATTTTTCCTGTGACTAGAGCATGTTCCAGAGAATTTTGTCATGGAAAATGAAATGGCTACAGGGAATAACAAGATGTAGATTTTAGTGATTTCCTTCTACATGGGAGCAGGGTGGCCTTGGCAAATCCCTGAGCCTATTTCTGAGCTTCTGTTTCTTCAGTTGCAAATGAGGAGCTAGGGCTAGTTCAACAGTTTCAAACCAGGAGGTCTAGCACTTTGACATCTTCCAAGACAGAGGTTGATTTAAATATTATAGCATCCTGCAGAAAAATCCAAATGAACTTTTTGACCAACCCAATAATAATACTGTTACATGGTAAATTAAAACTCTCTCTTTCCACAAAGGAAAGAGAAAATTAAAGGGATCTTTAGTATTGAAAGATTGAGGAACAAGAATCGGTTCTTATTTAATTTTTTTCACAGCACCTTCCACATAATTGGGCACATTATTCATATCTCCAAGCCTCAGTTTTCTCATCAGTAAAATGGGGACAGTTTAGAGTCTGTCTCAGGGCATTCAGAGAGTTGCTGTGAAGATTCAATGAGATCGTGCACATGAAGTGCTTAGCCAATGACACTCAACAAATTGTGTCTGTTTTCCTAGTTCTTCAGTGTGGGTTCAGAATTACCCAAGGAAGATATTTTCAATTAAACTAGCTCCAACTAGATTATGTCATAAATGTCCTTAACTCCAGGGTGGATCTGCGGTTGTGGTGAAACCAAGGGTGGATTGGTTAATTCCCACTTTCTTGGAAACTGTAACCCGTGTGTGCTTTGTGCAAACTCTTTAGCTGGTCATGCCACCCATTGATTGATAGCATCTGGGCCCAGCCAGAAGATGAGAGGGGAGAGGAGAGGAGAAGGGTGAGGGAAACATATGAACAGCCTTTGTACTATAAATAGTACAGAAGATCATGTGTTTCCCTGGGGTAACTTCTGTGCCCAAGAAAAGGGGAGTCAGGTGCCAAGTGCTTCCTAGCATCTTGAGTCCCTTTCATTATAGGTAGAGTCCAAGAGGCAATGAAACTGAAATGTGGTCCAGTTGTTTGGTACACTCAAGAGCCATACTGTAACTATTTGGGGAATTTGGGGTTTTTCTCAATTCACATGGGTTCTCATGTTCAAAACAAGCCCCAAGCTAAGGATGTCACTTACATCCTGTTATCTCAAAGCTCTGCCAAGCACTGCTCAGTTACTGTGGTACCCAAAACCATAAATACTTCCATCAGCCTTTCCAAGGGAGAGAGAATAAGTAATGAGTCTTAACTTCTAAAAGTAAGCAAGGCCACAGCTTATCGATTCACAAAGAGGGTTGATCATGGCTGCATGAGCAGTATTATCCAAAAGGTGGGATGTTTTGTAGGAAAAAAGATGATATAACGGGGATCCTTGGATGACTGAAGGTGATTCACTATATTTTTTTCTGTTTGCAAGTGACACTGGTTTACCATATTTATTAGTAATAATACGGTTTTCTTTTCAAATAAATTTGCTTTCATAAAAAAATGAGTCATTTAAAATATAAGCAAATAATAGAGGTGATATACATATGGGCAAAAATCTTGAAGATGGTTACGTGAATGATTCCTGATAGATGGAGACACGTGTGCGAAAGGTAGGAGAGACAACCTCCTCATTCAAAGCAGGAAAATTGAGGCCTGACAGAGGAAGTAAGTTGCTGAAAGTATCATATCTAATAAACAGGGAGCTGGGCTCCAACCCAGGCGTCCTGTCTCAAATTCATTTTTCTCCCCATTCTAGTAAAACTGCTCATTCCCTCTAAGTCAGCAGCCCTAAACAACAACAGCAACGAGTTATCTGCATGTGTAGACACGTTTTATGAGAGAATGTTACAAAATGAATAATATTTTCCCCCACTCACCATTGGGCACTTTATATGCTTGGCGGTGAGAATGGTGATTGTATTCATCGTACATCGCTTGATGTTCACCTCACTGTTTGGAGTAGTTGCCTCTTGATTGTTCTGTAGACACACACCATAAGCGGAAGTAACCGTGCACAGTTGAAGTCTGTATGTGCTCTGACAAATATTGAGACCATACACATTCTTGTGTATTCATATTGAACTAGAGATTTTCTAATCAGAGATCATACATATATACCCTTAAAAGAATATGTGAAGATGAATAATTAATTAAAAACAAATACATGTGGAGCGTAGCACCCATAATCCATGTTACAACGTGGATGAACCTTGAAAACATTATGTGAGGTGAAAGAAGACAGTCACAAAAGGTCACATATTGTTTGATTCCATTTATATGAAATGTCCAGAATAGCTAAATCCCTAGGTACAGATTGCAGATTGGCGGTTGCCGGGGGCTTGGATACAGGTGGATAATGGGAAGAAATTGCTTAACGTGTACAAGGTTTCCCTTTGGGGTGATGAAAATGTTTTGGAATGAGATAGAGTGATGGTTGCCCAACATTCTGAATGTACTAAATGTCACTGAATTGTTCACTTTAAAATGGTTAATGTGTCATGTTATGTGAATTTCACCTCACATAAGCATATGTATTTATGCTTACTATACATACTCATATATGTGCCCATGCATGGTATTTTTGCTCTTTTATTAGTATAGTGTTTCTCAGACTTTTTAGGCTCAGGACCCTTTTTGCTCTTAAAAATGATTGGGGATGACAAAAGCTTCTATTTATGTGTGTTACATTTATCAATAAATACCATATCAGAAGTTAAAATGGAAAAAATTTAATATTAATTTATTAATTCATTAAAAATAACATAAACCCATTACATGTTAACAAACTAGCATAGTTTATTAAAAATAACTATATTTTCCCAAACAAAAATATTTAGCGAGAAGCAGCTAATCAGCTCACAACTTAAATAATTGCAAAACTCCTTTTCCTTCTGGACAACCGTTGGTCTTCAGAATGCAAGAGAAATACTTTATGCATAGGCCCTATTTTACCACAGAGTATTAAAAGATGTGTTTACTCCAGGTTTGAGATTTAATTAACTAACAGATTTTTAACAGTTTTGTCAAGGACACTTGTAAATAAAACCAGCAATGTTTGTTCTGCAGGGTCATGGCTGTGAAGAATGCAGGGACTACTGGTCTACCTTAGTGCCACTGCTTTGATTCTTGCTAAGGCCCTGGCAGTTTTACCCACCATTGCTTTTGTTCCACTGTGCACATGTCTGATCAGTGAAAAGGGCCAGTAATGTCTTCTCATTTTCACGAAAACAGATTTGACTTCACAGACCCTCCTGCAAGTGTCCCAGGAATCCCTAGGGAAAGTGTCTGAGAAACCACAAACGAAAGACTCTGATTCCTCACAGTAAAGTACAAGACTTGTTAATTATGTGTACTTAAAACATGCATGGCTTTAAAAAATGTTAGGCCTCTTTCTTAAAAGACTGAGTAATCGCTAGTGTAGAAATGAAAAACAGGGCCATGTTTTAATCAAATTTGAATCCTTCTCTCTGATACAGTCCCACCTATGGACCTTTCCTGTACCCTTTGCTCAGAATACTTCTTTTCCAGATATGTGATAATTCCCTCCCTCACCTCCTTTGGGGCCTTACTTAGCTATCACCTCAGGGAGCCTTCTTTGGCTACCTTATGTAAACATTGTCCCTCCCCCAGCACACAGGCCCATACACACACATACACACACACACACACACACACACACACACACACACACACACACACATAGTTTCCTTTCCTGTTACTTTTTTCCTTCTTAGTAGTTATCCCTATTTCATATTTTATTTATTATTAATTTTTAAAATTTAATTTTTCCCCATTAGAATATAAGCTACATAAAAGCAGGGCTTTTCTTCTGCTTTGTTAACAGCTCCTAGAATAGTGTCTGACATATTGAGGATCGGTAAACATTTATCAAATGTTGTTGAATATAGCATAGCTAAAATGCAACTGTAGATATTTATCATGTCTTAGCAAAATGGTGATGCAGGGGCAATCCCAACATGAATTCCATAAGACGTGCAGTGGAAAAAGTGTTTTGTGGTAAATAAGTTTGTGAAATATTCTCTCTCTCTCTCTCACACACACACACACACACACACAACACAACACACACACACACACAAAGATTTGCAATGAACTAACATGAAACATCTGAGAGGCCCTGTGATACAGACACATGTTTAAACATTGTTAAACTCAGTGTTTTCCAAACTTTTTGCGAGTGTTCTCTGGAACTCTCATTCCCTGGGGAATACTTTCCAATACACAGCCTCCCTGACTCACTTTTCAGAATGATTGTGAAGGTCAATTGGGATAAAAGCTAGGGATTTGCCTAGTATACCCTGGGGAGCTATTTCAATGTAAGATATTATCATTAGTTCATCCACACGGAAAATAAAAATGTTTCATTTCATAATTCTTGATTTTATGTGCTGGTAGAACATTTTTGTGATACAGAAGACTGAAAGAGAAGTCTCTGTGTATTCATATATTTTAAATATATGCTTGAAAACAAGAGTAATGCCGTGTACTTCAGATTGCTTTGGGGTGGGGGGAGTAGGTGCGGGTTCATCAGAGCAAGTAGTTGGACTTTTTTATAATTTTAGAAGAGAGTTTGAGAAATGCTCTAATCCTCATGGTACGTGTCACAGAATCAATTAAGCCCAGAGGAATGAATACTTTGTCTGCTTCAGCTTTTACAGATCATAAAGGGAGAAAATCCCTGCAGCCTATTTAATCATCTTATTCCTCATAAGAAAGGCTTACTCTGCATCTTCCGGCGTTTCTAACGTGGGTGATCTGCCCTATATCTCAGAAACTGGTCAACAGAGTGTTGCTCTAGGGATTCGATAACTCTAGATGCTGGGTCATTTCTGGTCCTGTGTAAGTAACTTTTTATTATGCAACTAGAAGCCTGACTTGACTGTGGATGAGAAAAACCAAGCCAAGGGAGCAATTGCTTCTTCATAAGAACATTGTGATTTACCTTCTTGCTCGAGACCTTCTTGCTCCTTTCCTCCAATCTCTTACACACCCATGTGCTTTAAGAGTAAAGGTTGCTCCTCTGCCCTTACCTCTCCCTTCTCCTCTTCCGTAGAATTTAAAGAGAAAGTTTGGTTCTCTAACTGCACTGTCCTCGAGGTCAGTCTGCATTCTTGCTCCGGGAGTCATCAATGCCTTGCATCTCCAGTGGCCTCAGGCATCATCTGATTGACCACAGTGCTGACCTTTCTTTTGTGGAGCACAATTTCTGAGAAATCAGCAGGACCTGTGGCATCTTGCTGATGTGACTATTGATCCCTAACTCTGCTTTGCTAAACGGTTTGATCAGCCCCAGAATCTGTCAGTAACAACACCGCTACTTCCTGCTGGGTCCAGATCCTGCTAAGGGTCACATTATATCTTTACACTGTACCTAAGTGGGTTTTATTTTCTGTCTTGAGCAAGTGTACCCTCTAGACAGATATTCTTTCCAAGTCCCAATGGTTAGAAGTGACATTATAAGAGGTAGCAGTTGCCTGTCCCTGTAAAAGCCTTTAACTTATTATGCATTATTTATAACCCAGAGAAAAATTTCCTTCCTCAAATAGTAGTTTATTCATTTGCATACTTGGTTACTGTACCCTACTGTCTCAATATTTTTAAAGCATTAATCATACAAACTTAGGAGAAAGTCAACAGCGAAGGGAGATGTCTTTTGAGTGGATGATTGGAGGGATTCCTAAAAGGTCACCTTAAAGTCTTGAGCGCAGCTGTACCCGGAATTCCACCATTAGGAAGCCATCCCTTTGATTTTTTTAAAAATGAAAAATATAGGGGTTTCCCTGGTGGCGCAGTGGTTGAGAGTCCGCCTACCGATGCAGGGGATGCGGGTTCGTGCCCCGGTCTGGGAAGATCCCACATGCCGCGGAGCGGCTGGGCCCGTGAGCCATGGCCGCTGAGCCTGCGCGTCCAGAGCCTGTGCTCCGCAACGGGAGAGGCCACAACAGTGAGAGGCCCGCGTACCGCAAAAAAAAAAAAAAAAGAAAAATATATAGGTTCTCTTTTAAAATGCAAGTCCCCCTGGGATCCCTCTTACACACTTCTTTTGTGGACTTGTTCTAGAGCATTAAAGCTGAAAGGAATCTCAATGATCTTGTGGTGCAACCTCCTTATTTTAGAGATGAAGAATCTGATGCTGAGAAGACAGGAGTGCTGGAACAAGGCCTCACAGCTAGTTAGTAGTAGAGTTAGGATCAGTACCCTGTGTCTCCTGCTTCTTTACCTAAAAGCATGTTGTATCCTATGGTGTCCTGAGGAGACAACTTTCTTTCAAACGTGTCAACCTGTATTAAATTCCTGCCTAACAATATTTCATGTAATGTAGTTTGACTAGCATTTCTCTGCAGTCACCACAATTCTGGAGATGGCAGGCATTGGGGTAATCAATTATAAAACTTCCTCATGGGTATAAGTCACTTCCAAGATCCAATGGTTATTTGTAAACTAGTGTGTAAAGTGGCATGTTTGGGTAGCAGCAGTATTAGAAACAGAAGCACTAGAATGATTGGCAGGCCCTGAGGATCTATTTGTCAATTTCACTAAAAATGGTGGGGATGGTTTCCCCGCCTCACCACCACCCACCACTGCTCAGTGTAAAAGGTATGTCTGTGCGTGAGGGGAGGAGCCCTGCATAGCACAGCAAGGGGAGATAGAGCAAAGGAAGGAGAGTGAAACTTTAAAAGGCAGTTGTTAATCCCCAACTCCTAATTCATCCCTCCCTCCCACCTTTTCCCTTCGGTAACCATAAGTTTGTTTTCTAAGCTACACACTACTACATATACAATAGATAATCAAGGCTCTACTATAGAGCACAGGAAATGCTACTCAATATTCTGTAATAACCCACATGGGAGAAGAATCTGAAAAAGAATGGATAGATGTATATGTATAACTGAACCACTTCGCTTACACCTGAAACGAATACAACATTGTAAATCAACTATATACGAATGTAAAATAAAAATTAAATGTTAAAAATGGTAGTTGTTCACGTAGGTGTGTCCGTGGAATCGGCATCACCCATTGCCTGCTGTGGAAGTGTCCTGAAAAGTCCAAGGGAAACTGGCCCCAGAGTCGGACAGTGATGTATCCAGGAGGAGCCCTTTCCCCAGTCTCTCTGGCGGTGTGGGTCCGGGACGTGGGGTGCTCACATTCGTCAACAGAAGAAGCTATTCCTTGCATTTATAGACGTATCTTGGACAGTTCTCTGTAATTCACCTCCGTCAAATGCAAAGAGGTTTTGAGTTCTGAGTATTAACTGTGTATTTTTATTTCCATTTAACCATTTAAATAGTTTTTTTTTTCTAAAACCCAAGACTACCCCTTCTGTGTCTAAGTGAATCATTTCTCTTGAAACAGGTTTTGCAAGCAGACTTACGGAAGTGATTCCTTCTACCTCATGGAAAATAGGAATTTCTAGAATTAATATGTCATAGAGCCATGGTTCTTAAATTTCGATGTGCATCACTTTCACTTGGGGAGCTTGCTGAGAACCCAGGGCACCTGGGCCCCACTTCAGATCTACCTGATGGGAATATAGCAGATGGGCCAAGGCTGTGCGTTTTTAAACGTCCTTCTTCATGCCTCTTGCGCCACTCTGTGATTTTGATGTTCTCCCGTTTGAGGTATTTGTCAGAGGGATGTAGGTAAGAAAGAAGGATGGTTAGCAGTGAGACGGCTTAAGTGTTGGGGGAGCCCCTATGCCCACGTTCCTCATTCATTTATTTATAAACATTTGTTGAGCACCTCTTCACTATGTGCACAGCATGTTGCTAGGTTTGGGACTTACCCAGGTGATGAAAATAGATTGTATGCATGTGGAATTAGTGTTTCGAAATTGGTTACAGACATTTTGGTGTTAATTTATTATTAATTAATGCAGTCCCCCCAGGCACTACAGTACTCCCCCCAACCCCTCTTTCTGATCTCATCTTGTGATAGTTAACACGCTCCTTCAGCTATAAGCTCTTTTTACTCTTTTCCTTAATCTCTCCTTTTATATGTCTTGCATACACTGTATCTGAGGTATTGCTTGAGTCTGCAGTTCTAGCATTATTCCTATGACGTTTGAACCATCTTACTAGAATTTATATGTCTGGTACCTTTAAACGTTAATTCTAAATTAAGCAGTAATGCCAAATGAAGCTCCAGCGACAGGATGGAAAAATGTCGACTGTCTTTTACCTATTAGACTGACCTAGGAATGTAACTCACATTTTAAAAATCGATTTCATTTCAATCCTTTGTAATGTCAGGAAAACTTAATAAAGCTCTCTAGATTTTTAACGTGATGGCTATCACGGTCAATCTTGATAATTGCTTGTGTTACATGCCTGTCTTCTCTCCATCAGTAACGATAAAAAAATACTCGACCCTGGTTCAAAGTATTATACTTCCCAATGTTCTTTCACCTCCACTTTTTAAATGGTTTTCCTCGGAATCCTGTGAATTTTGAAGAACGTTATTATTGTTATTTTCCCAGTGTAACAGGTGAGACAACTGAGACCCAGCCTGACCAACAGTTTGCTGCGGTGATTATATTTTTGATGTTTAATGCAATCGGTACTTCATGCGACTCTGGAGGCAGCAGGTTCTCCTTCCATTTAAAACTCTAAATGATGCCACAACCAAATCAGAAGCTTTACGTGCTGGTGTTGCCTTTTGGTAGTCATAATTAAGATAGCATTTATTGGTACTAATAATTCAGGATTACATCTCCTTAATAGATGTCCTGAGCAAGCACCATGGTGACAAGATAAGTTGCCCTGTTTTGTTCCATATGTCTGTGTTCTAAGTATTCCATAGTTTTAATTGGTTCCCTGCAGAATAACATTTACAAGCATATGGTATGGAAAATGCTGACTGCTTTTGTTGTCATGTATTTTAGTACTAGTAGTGGCCCTGGTTCACTTGGCCTTTAAATGTGATTATGAGGTTATTTAATGCACTTCCCGGTGTACTTTTTCTTAACCTGCCCACCGATTGTTAAATGCCGTCAATATAGTGTATCCGGTAGCCTGTGCACAATTGGCAGAAAACTAATTCACAAAAGATTTCACCGTGGATCTATGCTGCAAGATGCCTTCCCCTGCCTTGCCTCATGTGCAGTTTCAAAGGCACTGCAAGACGGCCTGCAGTGGTGCTTTAGAGGAGGGTGCACTGTTTGGAGCCCAAGAGGCAAGGCAGAGCTCTCTGGCGCCTTGTGTGGGAGATTTACCAGCAATTCCTTAAAAAGGGGTTACAGATGTGAAATTAGACTCATGGATTGAAGAGGGGACCAGCTTTATTTTTGGATATCTGAGCTACTTTGGCACTTGCGTGGTTTCCTCAGGGAGTGCTGTAGCAGAGTACAGCTGAATTATTCGTAGTTTTGAGACTATGTACAAGCCTTCTTATTTTCAACCTTTGTATTATGGAAAATTTCAAACATATACAGAAATGGAAAGTATTGAATAATGAACCCTCCGTGGACCTAGGACTTAGTGTGCTAGTTTCCCAGGCTGCCAAAACAAAGTACCAAAAACTGAGTGGCTTAAAACAACAGAAATTTAGTGCCTGACAGTTCTGGAGGCTAGAAGTCTGAGATCTAGGTGTCCCAGGGCTATGCTCCCTCTAAAGGCACGAGGGAAGGAAGGATCTGTTCCTGGGCTGTCTCCTAACTTCTCATGGTCTCATTTGTTCTTTGGCTCGTAGATAGCCTTCTCCCTGTGTCTTCATATCATCTTCCCTCTATCGTGTCTCTGTGTCCAGATTTCCCCTTTTTACAAGGACACGATCATATTGGATTAGGGCCCACCTTAATGACCTCATCCAGCTTAACTAATTACCTCGGCAACAACCCCATTTCCAAGTAAGTTCTGAGGCACTGGAGTTTTAGAACCCCAACGTAGGAATTTTGAGGGGATGAAACTCAACCCATAACAGTTATCTTCAATAATTACCAATGCTTTGTCATTCTGTTTCATCTGTTTCTACGCCGTACATGTACAGTTTTGTTTCCTGGGGGTATGTGAGAGCAAATCACAGACATCATGCCATTTCACCTGTAAACTCTCATTTCACCTGAATCTGCGTCCAAGAAGGAGCTTGTACGTGCGCGTGTGTGTGTGTGTGTGTGTGTGTGTGTGTGTGTGTGTGTATGCTTCCCATAAACATTGTGTCCAGTGGTTTTTGACTTAATGAGAATCTCGCATGGAAAGAACGGTAGAGGCTCCTCCTACTTCTCAGCCTGGGAATCTCTCACCTCTCTTTTCTGGACGAAGGACCTTCTCGAGAAGTTTCTCGACACTTTGGGGCAGTTAATCCTCCTGTCCTCTGTGCCCACACACTGTTTTTCAGTGACCTGTAATGTAGGAAGAACCCCACTGTTTTTGTAGCAGGGTGCAGGAGAAATGAAAACAGACTGTTTTTTGGACCTCATTGCCCTGTTCCCCTCCCCCATTCTCTAGAAAGAGGGACTTTCCTAAGAGCTCATGGAGGGGCAAGGAGCTGGGGAGAAACTCAGGAAGGGTGGGCTGAGAGAAGGGTCTGGAATATGCCCCTGAAGACGCCTCAGTGGCGGGGCTGGCTGATGCTGTGCTCTCAGTGGAGACGGCTGCAAGTAAGGGTCAGTTCTCTGAAGGACCACCTTCCAGTTGGCAAGGACTGTGGAGGACATGGCCTAGTGTCCATTGTTGCCAGATAGGGCCAAACAATGGAAGCTTTCTAAATATGCCATTGTCTGTGCTAATCTGTATAAAGGTTTATTGTTTTCATTTCTTACAATGGCATTACCTATATCATAATGACCAAACACCATATTACCATAGTAATTCATGTTTGTTCCATTTGCCCCAGGATGATAAAAAGTTAACCTGGATAATTTTAAAAACATGTATGAAACAGCCTGTAGGAGGTAGAGGAAGTCAGGACTGTACAGAGCCTTGGAGGCACCGGATTACTAGAAACAGTCCACGCTGCTGTCAGCCCACAGGCAGGGAAGTGGTCAGATGCACACCTTTGGCAATTCCCGTCCTGGGGCAGTTACCTCCGGCAGTCTCTGTGCACCAGACTTAACTTGGGGATGCTAAAGGATCTCTCACCCAGGATTCTGAGAATTTTGTGAAATGATGCCAGGATCAGAGAAACCACAGCAGTTGCTCTGGAGGCACCATTCACTTGGAATGCATGTGAATGGCACCCCCTGGGCACAGCTCCATGGGATGTGAATGGCGCCCCCCTGGGGTTTTGAGACAGTGAGGTGCTCTCTGCTGTCACCGTTGTTACTAACTGGTTGTTGCCTCTTGAGTTTCTCTCCCCAGTTAGCTGGGGTTTGCTCACCAAGAGAGTGGGAAGAGAGGACCACCTCCCCCATCAATGGTCCCACATTCTCTCCATCTTTTCTTGCCCCCATCCCACATTTTACTACCAGCACTCTCCTACCACAACATCCAGAAGCTTAACTATCAAGGATTTTTAAAAAGTATCTTCTCTTCATTTTTCCACCCTGAGATTCTAAAGATCTCAAGACATGAGTGAATTCAGAAGTCACACACACACACACACATGCCCGCGTGCACACACGTATTGGGGAGTCTTGCCCTCTGTTTTTCCTTTGATGAAAATTTGTGTGTTATATGATCTAAGGGCTCTTAGTTGCTCTGTCCTTCTGAAATAGAGTTAAACCAATAACAACAAAACTTGGGAGGGGAGCATAGGGCAGGACTTTGATTTGTGAAGATAAACAATACTTTTTTTTTTTTACATCTTTATTGGAGTATAATTGCAATACAATGGTGTGTTAATTTCTGCTTCATAACAAAGTGAATCAGTTATACATATACATATGTTCCCATATCTCTTCCCTCTTGCGTCTCCCTCCCTCCCACCCTCCCTATCCCACCCCTTTAGGTGGTCACAAAGCACCAAGCTGATCTCCCTGTGCTATGTGGCTGCTTCCCACTAGCTATCTATTTTACGTTTGGTAGTGTATATATGTCCATGCCTCTCTCTCACTTTGTCACAGCTTACCCTTCCCCCTCCCCATATCCTCAAGTCCATTCTCTAGTAGGTCTGTGTCTTTATTCCTGTCTTACCCCTAGGTTCTTCATGACATTTTTTCCCCTTAAATTCCATATATATGTGCTAGCATACGGTATTTGTCTTTCTCCTTCTGACTTACTTCACTCTGTATGACAGACTCTAGGTCTATCCACCTCATTACAAATAGCTCAATTTCGTTTCTTTTTATGGCTGAGTAATATTCCATTGTATATATGTGCCACATCTTCTTTATCCAAACAATACTTTCTTAATGAGTTCAAGGTCACTGCTAAAATGCTGTTACTCCTTTGGGTCTTCAAACCATAGATTCACTTCTCCAATTGTTGTCTGGTGAGTAACTGACAAGTATTTCTAATAAGACTATTTGCTTCTACATCAGTACCTCCAAAAGCTTCGTATCTATGCATAGGACAGTGGGTTTGCAGTTGTCATAAGTGTTAGGTTACTAATAGTTTAAAATATTTGGAATTTTCAGAGCAGACACCACAGTATTAAGAAATTTGGATGTAATATTCTAGTTGTTATTGAATTTTTAAACTTCTGCTAAAGAAATTACTCAGAAAGAGTACTCTCTTAAGGAAAATAAAATGGTAAGGAAATTTGAGTCTTTAATTAAAAGCTGTACATAATTCATCATTGAATATAGCCACAAGCCCAAAATGAACAAAGATTTATTTTACAGGGTGAGTGAAAAATTTTAAAAGCTGATGTCATCCATATTACAGCTATTTATTATGGTGAAAGATTTGGCGGTCTGATGCATTTTTATTGTGTATCGTTAAGGTTGCCATAATATTTTTAAACCTTCCTCATTCGTCATTCTCTGGATATATATTTTTTATTGAAAGTTCAATGTGACACCTATTTAAAAATTTTAAAAATGAAATCTTCCTCTGATATAACACCTTTCTTTTTTTACATGATTATTTAAAATAACAAGGCAGAAAACTTTGTTCAAATATTTTGTATTAAAGGTAACTTTTTCATAATCTATTCAGTTGATGATGTACCTTTAAATGGCAAAAGTAAAATTCAAATGGATATATTGAAATTTTTCTATATTGAGGGGCTATGTTTGGAGACTCCGGGCAATTCTCTCAACAGAAGAGAGCAAAGGGAAAATGTCTGGGCAACTGAAACATAGGTTCTTTAGTACTTAGAATCATAAAATCATGTTATCCCAGGGTTGGAAGGATCTGACGCTTAGAAAACTGGAAACTTTTCACTGGAAAAGCTTGTTCTCAGAGGGTGATACTTAGTTAATGTTAACATGTTTATGCTTTTAAAACATATGAAATAATACATATGCACATATTTTAATATCTATCTTCATCTACATCTATATCCTACGGCATTATGCTGTGTCACGAGACACGTATTTTAATAAATCTTTATTGAATACCCAATTACTCTGTGCCGGGTACTGTTTAGGTTTGAAAAGTTTTCTATTTTGCAAAATATTGAGAGACAGTGAGAGAGAATGAGAGGTCACTTGGAAGGTGAGGGTTCTCCTGTCACTGAAAAACACACAGTGTGCTAAATAACGGCATCATTAAAAACTGTCATCTTTGCAAAGTACAGTCATTGCTCTGCATATCTCTAGTACATGTCCCTGTGAACCTGCATAACTGCATCTTGCTGGAAATGCATCTTCTCCTCCTGCCGACTTCTAGCCACTTATCTGTTCATTACTGTCATGTCTGAGAAGGTTTCAGACATGCCAGGTGTGTGGTGTCACCCGCCTGACGTCCATTCCAAATACAGACATTTGCTCGCGTGAGTATTAAAGCAATAGATCTTCCTTATGACAGCAAAATGCTGACTGCAGAAAAGCAAAGCTTCTGGGAAAAGTCTTCCGAGCGCATGTTGGCTTGATCATGGAGAGAAAAAACCTGACTAATTAGCTTCAGCCCTCCCAGTCTGAGGGAGAAGAAATAATTAAAGGATCCGGACAGCCTGCGCCATATAGCGGCTGGCTTTGAAAGAGGCGACACAGTTAAGAGGACCTGATCTGAGGGAAGGCTCACAAAAGAAAGTTCTGGGAACTTAGTGTAGAGCTAAGAAGGCTATTTTTTCTTTTCCATAAAGATCAATTAAAGAAAAATTAAAATACTTATGAATCACCATGTTTCCAGTAAAAAAGGAAATACTTTTAATCAAGGGAAAAAGTAAATTCCTACAACTTATAACAACTTTAAAGGTGAGAAAGATAGCAACAAAAATTAGGGCTATTACTAAATATTAATCTTTAGGGCAAATTTGAGAAGTAGTAACATAAGCATAGCTTTCTCATCTTTTTTTTTTTTTTCTGATTGATTTTGTATTTCGAAGCTCAGTGGTTTGGGTGTTGTGCATCCCTGGACAAAGTGCTTTATCCTAGAGATGCTTCTGTGAGTTGTTCCAGCAGAGATTGTGTCAATGACCCACATGGGGGGACTTCCATTTTATAGAATTCCCTCAGTCCATGTCCATCCTCTAGTGCAGCTATTGGGGAAGGGGGTGGCTATTTAGCTTCTCAGTTTCTACATAGGTGTTAACAGTAAGGTCACTTCCTCCTTATTCCCATATGCACCTCATTCAAGGGGTTATTCGTATTGATGGACTTGATCAAATGGAACAGGCCTGAGAGTGTGTGTGGACATCTGCTACGGAACCCAGCAACACCTGTCTACACACAGACGTACATCCTATTTTTCAGAAGGTTCTATATTCTTAGCAGAGAGCCTCGAGACTGTGTTTGGATGGATAGAAAATGACAGGTAAAGCGAAGTCGTTCAAAGGTCATCATACCTTTTGTTATTTTGGATATTTTCCCTCTGCGCTTGATATAAGTTATTTACTACAGAAGTTTTACAGAAACACTTAGTGCAGGTTATATATTTACTAAATGTCATCCTAAGTTTTCCCGTGATATGTTGATTAAAAAGTTATTAAAGAACCCCCCTTCCCATTTACGTCCACCTTGTGTTCAAAGTACATTTCTTTTTTCCATGGATGAGGAAAGTAAAAAACATGGAAGCAGGTCTGAATGCTCTAGTGAATCATGATTGAAATCACAATTGGGGGCTATTTGTCCACCTTTTAAAAATTGTTTTTGACTTATTGCCGCCAGGATGAACATTCAGATAACGTGCACGTAGGAGCGTAGGAATAACATAAAGCTGCCAAGATGAAGGGGAAAAAAAGCAAGCCCACAAAAAGAAAAGCAAAGGGAAGGCTCTCCGTTTTTTATTTCTCTCCGGTAATTTTCCTGATACTAAGTTAACCTTACAGCCCTGGGACGTCTCGCTGATTTAGCCCTAAATCCTAGTTCCACTGAGAACATTTTCTTTGTTCAATTACATCACAGAAGATTCCGTTGGAATCGTGTCAGGGTGCTACGGATTGGCTTTTCCGGGTCCAAGAGGGTTTGATTTTCCTCTGTTGTGCCTGGATGGTATCATAAACGCTGCTGTTCTTCTCCAGCCCCTCCCCATAAGACAAAGATAAAAAGGAATGTCCCAAAGGGCGTGGGACGTGTGTGAGTGTTCGTGGGAGGGTACTGGGTGGTAGATGAGGGAGGTGAAGGGTACAGGAGGAGGGAGACAAACCATCTTCCTGGTCATGCTGTTCTGGTCTCAATCCAGGCTTTAGCTGCCCGCGAGCTCAGAATCTGGGCTTCTTATTTATTGCTTTAGTCCATCCTTTCAATCGATATTTAGTTGAGTATTTTTACCAAGTACAATTCTAAGTGCTGATTCACCTCTAAGGATGGAAACCAAGACATGCTCTGACTAGCTACCCAGAGTGTGCACTCAAGGGCCCAGGCTTTTCCCAAGACCTGGTGAAAAGGGCTTTCCCTCCCTTCATCCCTCCTTCCTCCCTCATCCTTCCTTCCTTCTCTCTCTTTCCCTCTCTCCGTCCCTCTCTTTCTTTTTTTCTTTCCTTTTTCTCCTTCTTTCTTGTAAGCCTCTTTGCTTTCTTGTCTTAGTCTCTCAGAGTTACTTTTAATTATTTATGTTTTTAAGCGCACACCACAGAGGAGCCCGAGAAAACTTCACACATTCATCTCCCGGCTTGAGAAATTATCAGCATTTTATGAAAAGGACATTCTAGATTTGAACACTTAACAACCTTTGGGGAAAGCAGTTGTATGTCTTATTGTTATCCTATTTATGAATAGACAGTAGGAAGTAATTTGAACTTTATGACACATTTTCCACATTTTGTCAACTGAAAGGGATATGATATAACTGCAAAATAGGTAAAAGCACTATATGAAGTTTTAGAATTCCTTAGAAAAATAGTGCTTTGGGGCAGCAACCCCACGAGCTCTGATTGCTAATACAAGAAATACCCTTTTGTCTTGAAATCATGTAAACTGGAATTTTAAAATTATTATACACCGGACATCCGTTAACCACTTTAAGTGCTGGGGCCACAGCTGAGTAACACCTGGTAGCTAATTACAGTTAAACCCTTCTATGGGGGTTAACGGATCAGGGCCCAGGATTGGGCCCGTTTGACGCACACCACGAATAGCAAGTCATGTTTTGACAGAGTTCCACAGTGGACTACTTTCCACTGCTTGAGACATCAAAAAGAAAATTACTACAACAGTTATGTCTTCAGAATAATGAATAATTAATGTGGAATAGATTCAGAAGAGGAAAGGGGAAGATATGTGATAAGTAATACGTGATGAATAATAGTCATATAATGTCACTATATAAAATCATTTTAAAGCTTTGTTTTGAACTTTATACCATGAGGTAGGCAGAATGCACGTGTCCTCATACTCTGGTGTGTGTGTGTGTGTGTGTGTGTGTGTGTGTGTATAGAGATTCAGAGAGAGACCCTACCACGAAATGAGAATCTGTTAAGCTTGAGAGAGGGATGATTACTTGCAGCCTGTAATACAATTTTTAACTTGTGGGCTATTAACGAAGTGTTAGTCCATAGTACTGTTATTTCATAAGAGTGCGACAAAGGATCTAAAAATTGAAAACCCTCTTCTGCCCACTGTTATATCCAATCATTGTTTTCACTAGCAAATGTTGATTTGAGCATCAGCTGTGTTCAGAACACTCACTGCCTTAGGAACTCTGGGGGATACCAAGTTCAGGATGTGGCCAGGACTTGCAAGGAACCATTGATCTAGTAGAACTGGATCTTTGATATTGAATAGCTGACCCCCAAATGCATGGGTGACTAGGAACTAAGGATTGCACATGCCAGTAAATGAAGAGAGTTACTGTTTATTTTCATTTGTGTGGTTGACTTTTGTTTTGCCGTAATACACGGCAGAAGTAGCATATTGGGCCACGGTGGACTTTAGATGGGGGATACAGTTATTACTTACCTCTACTCTTTATCTCTCAGTTCGTAGTTTCTCATCTATAAAAAAATGGTCTCTAACATTTCTTGGTTGTACAACAGCATTAGTAAAAGTCTTCTGAGTTCATTCTCTGAGGACATACATTTATTTCTGAATTCTGTTCATGTATTCATTGACTAGCATATAAGGCACATTGTATATTTTTAGAAAAACAGAATACTTTAAAGGATGAGGTAAACAAGAGTTTACATGGTTTCTTCTCTTACTTGGAGGTCCACAACCTCACTTTGGAAACCATTGATGGGTTTCAACTGGGTGAACCCAAGCCCTTTTCTAACTCTAGATTTGAGTAAATCTAAGTAATGTAACATCAGTAATTCCCTCTGAAATTGTACTTAATCTAGAGCACCTCTGGCAGCCCCTTTCAAAACCCAAATGCAGATACATTCTGCAGTTGACAGAAGCCAGATGGTCCCTGGGCGCTAACCTTGGGTTCTCTTTAAGGCCATGGTTCCCAAACAAGTCACAGTATTCCTAGACTTTACTACAGACTTACTAATTCTGACTATCAGGATGGGCTCAGAAATCTGCATGACAGTAATGTCCTAGGAGGTGATCCTATTGCAGTCAGCAAGACAGTACTGTCACCCAAGCAGAAGCCACAGCGTGCTTTTCTTCTGAGAGGCAGGACCCAGGAAGGAAGAAGTAGCCATGTGATGTAGTGGGAAAAATATTGGAATACATCTTTCCAGGTCGTTAGATGGTGATCTAACTCATTTGTTTGGTAATAGTTGCTTTGATTCTACTTTATGGATAGTCCATAATTTGCCCAACGATTCCTTGGTTATATATTGACATTGTTTCTTATTTGTTTTTTGTTTTTGCTTCCATTACAAATACTGCTTCAATAAACATTCTTTGGGATTTTATTGAATATCCATATTTAAGAATGGATTTTGAATTATAATAAGGAATTTTAAAAGTATCCATATTTATTGGTGATTTTATTTCTATAGAATAGATGCCTAGAAGTGAAATAAATTAGTTGGATCAAAAAGTGTGAACAGGGCTTCCCTGGTGGCGCAGTGGTTGAGAGTCCACCTGCCGATGCAGGGGACACGGGTTCGTGCCCCGGTCCGGGGAGATCCCACATGCCGCAGAACGGCTGGGCCCGTGAGCCATGGCCGCTGAGCCTGCGCGTCCGGAGCCTGTGCTCCGCAGCGGGAGAAGCCCGCGTACCGAAAAAAAAAAAAAAAAAAGTGTGAACATTCTGCCTTTTAAAGGATACTGTCAAATTATTCCCACATTAGTTGTAGTGTTCCTTTCTGCTGCCTACAGTCTAACCAGCGGTGGATGTTAGCACTCTCAATTTTTTGCCAATGTGATGGGCCAAAAAAAAAAAAAAAACGTTTTATTTTTGGTCTAATTTGCATTTCCATGACTACTAATGAGGCTGAATTTCTTTTCATTTATTCATTTTTCTTCTGTTAATTGCCTGTTCATACTTCTACTGATTATTCCATTGGTTATTTGTCTTTTTCTAAATCAATGTGTATAAACTTTTTGTATGTTAGGAATATTGCCCTTTTAATAGAAAGATGGTGCAAATATTATCTCCTGCTCTGTTGTTTATCTTTTATCATTTTTTCCCACAGAATTGAAGTAGCTAAATCACATGCTATATGTATATATTTACTGGGATATAGTTTACATGTAACATTATATTAGTCTCAGGTATACAGCATAATGATTTGATATTTGTATATCGAATCATTTGTATTTGTATATAATATATAGTGAAATGATCACCACAATAAATCTATTTTTATTTAAATATCTATCACCATACGTAGTTATAATTTTTTTTCTTTGTGATGAGAACTTTTAAGATCTATTATCTTAGTTCTGTCATTCTTTTTGGTGCTGTTGTCTATCAAAATTTTCACTACTTTTAAAGACACTTAATAATGATAAATTCAGCGCCTTAGATTTAAATTTAAATTGCATTTTTACATGAGGCTAATTATAAGAGAAGTAAATGCATTCCGATCAAGAGCTAGAGACCAAGGCAGAGTCTGACCTGTATTGCAACATTTTCAGAAAGCACAGTAGGTAGACTGAGGAAAAGATGGTAAAGAGTCTACCATTACTCTTTAGTGCTTGAAAGGATAATATCATATTAAATAATTCATGCTTACTGCACACTTAATGCAACTTATTGAACAAGCTGTTCCATAGATGCCCAAGGCCAGAGAACAAAGTAATATCTTATTAATGTTTCCAGAGTTGAATTTGTTAATAATATAGTATTTTAATTCATCAGTGAGAATAGGATAAACATCCTAAAAGTATATACAGTGGAAAATTCACAAAAATTATGTCTGTATGAAGATAGGAATGTTTAGTATCTGTATGAAAAAATGACCTAAAGCCCTTATAATTATAATAAATACAACATTAAGATACTATTTTACCTATCAACAAGATAATGCTTAAACACAGAGTTGAAGATTTGAAAATCAGGTATTTCTGTAGGTGAAAATGTAAATTTCTACAACTTTTCTGGTGAGCATTAAAATACCTACATTCTTTGACCCAGAAATGTAAAATTTGGGAGTTTATCCTGAAGAAATAACTAGAGATGGGCACAAAAATACTATGTTCCAAATATTCCCTGCAGTCTTATTTACATTATCAAAAAATTAACTTAAATCTGCAACAGTAAGGAACTGACTAAATAATTTATAATGATCCTTATTAATGAATACTGCATCCATTAAATGTCATAGTTATTCATTTACTTATTCATTTTTTCAATGGTTATTGAGCACCTACTACATGCAAAGCAACAGACTGGGCAGCTGGGGTTACAAAAGCAAACACATGTTACTCCTGGTCATCATAACATTTATATTTTAGAATTTTAAAAGAATACTCAGAATGTTGTTAAGAAAGAGAAGCTACAAAATGTTAGGTATAATATGATCACAGTATTACAAAAGAGAACACTCATAAATGTATAGAACAAAGTTGGAAGGAATACGTTTTGTTCATAGTGATTATTTTGGGTCTTGAGGATTTTTTTCTTTGTGTTTCTACATTTTCCAAATATTTTACAATGAACATACATTATTTTATAAAGTAACTTACATTACTATGATGGTATAAATTAACTCTATGTTTGATAGTAAACTAACCTTAGGTGACATGGGTGTAGTTTTCTATGTGTGTGTAGCAGGTGTGTTCTTTTTCGTTTGGTTTTTAAAACCCTTGTATTGCCTTTGACATCAATCATTTAGTAAAATAAGTTCTTCCAAGCTTTCTCTAAAGGTCAGTTATTTGCTAGGTAGATTTAAATTTTGGAATGAGTCCAATTTGGAGGTCTGTATTAGTAAGTTTGGGCTGCCATAATAAAATACCATGGACTGGGTGGGTTAAACACCAGAAATTTATTTCTAACAGTTCTGAAGCCTGGAAGTCCAAGATCAGGGTGTCAGCATGGTTGGGTTCTGGTGAGAACCATCACCTGGGCTTATCAAAAGCCTCCTTCTCCCTGTGATCTCACATGGTGGAGAGAGATAGAAAGAAATAGAGAGATAGAGAGCACAAGCACTCTGGTGTCTTATAAGAGCACTAATTCCATCTTGAGGGCCCCACCCTCATGACTAAATCTATACCCAATTATTTTTCAAAGACCCCATTTCCAAATACCATCACATTGGGGGTTAGGCCTTTGACATATGCATTATGGGGGTACACAATTCAGTTCATAGCAAGGTCTAAGCACAGACAGCGGAAGGTCAGAGATGAGGCTAGATGGAAAAGACTACAGCTCTTAAGTCTGAAAAGAGGAAGGTTGAGAGATTATAAAAATCTATGAAACGATGGCAGACAGATTTCTACTTAAGCTGAAAGGAAGCAGTACCAAAAGGAAAGTAAAGAGCTACCCCATCCAGTTGGTAATACATGTATGGACACAGTTCCCCCAAAAGTGGAATGGCTGAAAAATGATAATATCTTAGGAAGCTATGTAGGACAATTCCTAAATGGGGCTTTTCAGGAAAGGTAAGCATTTGGGAGGACTGTCCTTGACCTTTTCTGGTTGAAGTTGTGGAGGAAAAATAATGGTGCTGTCCCCCAAAACTGTCCTTTGAGGACATTGTCAGTAAAGGAACCTTAAACAAAAAAAATATTAAAAAATTAAATGCTGTAAGTAAAATAACAATTCCGGCCCAAATCATTATTATGATCCAGAGGAAGTATGTAAACCGTATATGAAGTCATACCTTTTGAGAACATTGTGTTTTCAAGATCGGTAGCAAACAGGCTGAGGAAGATGGATTCAGCTGAGAAAGACAAAGAATGGTTGAGCCAGTACCCGATGCCCCAACTAAAAGGATCCTGACCCCAAGGAAACTGGGGACCCAGATGCCCACCCAAGAAGAAGGGCCTTGGGCAATAGGTGGGTTTAGCTTTTGCCCCCTCACCGCCTACCCACAATGGCCTCTGCATTTGACAGTCTAGAAGGGATACAGGTGCACAGGGTCTGAGCCATTTATAGCTGAATTTGCTCAGACCGACTCTCATCCCTCATTTTTCCCAAATGAGAGATACTAAAAGAGGGCCTTCTTCAGCATGGCAAAGACGGGCTGAAGGAAAATATTACTGGGGTTGGTTAGGAGGGCGGTGAGTGGGGAGGCTCTAGACAATATATACTTCTCTGAGTTGATTAGGTTTTCATTTTATCAGTAAGTGAGACAATTATTATCTCAAAATTATTTGCGTTTTGTCATTGAAAGCTTTTTGCCTTTTCCTAATTCGTTGGTTTATATTCATCTAGTACGTCACCAGTTAAATTTGGACATTTATGAGAAAATTAAATATAAAAAGTCTGTGTCCTGAATTTGTAGGTTCTGGTAAATGTTTTTGCTTTTACACATGACCTGAGGTACAACTCTCAGAAGAGATCAATTACAGCCTCCAGCCACTTCTTATTGTTTATTAATTAACCATTAGAGTGAAATTGGACTAAACTCGGTGGCCAGTGGGCCAGAGTATCCTATTTGGCAATATCATGCAGATTTAAAGAAGAAGCATGTATTCTAATTCCAGGAATTCTGTATATACATACCAACCCCGCCACCCCTCCATACATACAGATGTGTCCACACAATTGCTACCATTAAGCCAGTAAGAATGAAGAATAACTGTAGTTTTGGTCATGGAAGAAGGTCCATAGTATACTGTTAAGTGAAAAAAGGAAGTCTCTAAAGAGTAGAAGTACCCCATTTTTGTAAAGTATGTGTGTAAATATACGTGCATAAATTTAAAATGTGGAATATTCAACAATATGTTAACAGTTGTTATCTTTGTTTTATTAATTTTTGGTGTGTCTGAGTTTTTATAATGACATGTATTTCTTTTCTTACCAGAAAAATAAACAAAAATAAGGAATAAAATACAGAGGTTTCAGTTGATGAGGAAAGTCCCTGTGTTCTGGGGACTTTGCACAGAGTGATAAGCTTTTTCTCCTTTGCTTTTTTAAACTTTCGATTGATGCCATGCTATTCCCTCCAGCGTTTAGCTCCCTCTGGGTCCCAACCTTTTTCCAGGTACTGATAAGATTATGAGAAGTTCAGCAGCAGGTCAGGAATTGCAGACATCATCTCAAACCCAAGGCCGATATCAAGAGGCATCTCATTCATTTACCAAATGAACAAAGGATGTGACTTTATCCATATCCGACAGAGCTGATCAGAGACTTATAGTTCTCGCCTTTGGAAGACCAGGTTGTTCTGGGCAGCTCCACAGCTCCCTTTGTCCCTGCTGCTCATTTGGCTGTGGTTCCTTATGCATGCCCCCCCACCCCACTCCTGGTTTTCCTGGTGACTGTGACTGGCGTGGACATAGGGATTGCTAGGGATTAGCAGCATGTAAGGTTTCCTCTTGCCCATCCTGTGAGTCTACTGATTTAGAATCACGGCAGCCATAGATTCACGGGGTTTTTCTGGGGGAGGAACCGGGCCCTTTTCTGTGCCACCCAGAGCCAGCCTTCAGGAAGGAAGACCCCTCATTGACTTGGAGTTAGTAGTAGTCAAGTCAGTTGCCAACTGTTTTCTGTGCCTGGGTTTCTTTGGAGATACGATTTGATAAATTCAAGCAGCTTCTTCTTTCGCATCTTCACTTTTTGGTTAAGGATGAGGGACTAAGGAATGTGCCCTGCTTTAATGTGCGAGGAAGGGGACTCTCCAACTTTCATAGGCTTTGCCTATAACGTTTTTGAAACAAAATTCATTTCAAATCATTATTTTTGAAAACATTTGCCTGGGGTTTTTAGGAAAAGAGAGTTGGGTAGGATGGGTATGGAGAAATCCTAGTATAACTGTATTGCAAGGGCTTGTTGACTAAAGGTTAGCTGTGGGGCACCGGATGTGAAAGTTCCAGGCAGGAGCACCCTTGTTCCTCAGAGGGTGGAGTTATGAAAAAATTGACGGAGGAGGCTGAGCTTACGGCAAGGCTGTTTCTGATCAGGTCTGTTTTCTGTGGGTGTGTTTGAAAGTGCTTTTGCCTGACAAGTACAGTTTGCTTTCACGGGCGGTTGAATCTGAATGCTTAGGTGTCTCTCTGCTTTTAAAAAGAGGTAAGAAGTAAACTTCATTAAGAAGTCTCATTTTAGTGAGGTATAGATTTACACTTTGAAAGCTTATTAAAATCGTGATCCGGAATACTGGCATATTCGATATGTTTTCTTTTATACATTGATTATAGTAAGATTCTATCCATCTATTCGGAAATGTAGGGTATAGTATAAATTGAGTGTAGTATCTATTTCAACCCATTATCAAGATTCCATTTTGTGTTGGGCTTGTTCAGCACTGGGTGTAGGTAGTAACGACGAATCTTCTGTCTCCTGAGATTCCTTAAGGCTTGGTGTGCTTGTATCAATACCAGGGGATGGCTATTTCCTTGCCAGATCTATTCACTCCTGGCTAGGAGTTTACAAAGTCACATTTAGAGAATGTATACACTAGGTAATAATTATTTGTTGAACATCCTGGGCATGCTTTCACCTTTGCACCTGCTATTTCCTTGGCCTGAGATAACTGGAGGTCCCACTTCTTCACTTCGGGTCTTTATTCAAATGTCACCTTCTCAGTGAGCCTCATCCCAGGACACCCTCCTCTTCCATTCATCATAATCTAATTACTGGTTCTTTATACCTCCTTGCACTAAAATAAAAGTGCCATGGGGACTGGGATTTTTGTCTGTTTGGTTCAGTGCTGTATCCCCAGGACTTAGTGCAATGCCTGGCACAAACAGGGTTTTATTAGTTGAATGACAATGATTAATTGAATTGATAAAATTGTACATATGTCACTTTTATTTGAGCATAATTTGTCTCTTTGTGAATACTCTAAACTCCAATTTGAACTGTATCAAGAGACATAGATATTAAGATTGATATAACTAATTTCATGTTTTATTCCTCCAAGCAGGCAGGAGTCTATCTGGGCCTGGTTACTATGATATCTGACTTTTGCTACACTCTAATTATATCTTAGTGGGTTTTGGTAGGAATCAGGCACTTTGGAACATCTAAGATTTTTTTGAGGTTGAGCCTACTATTTTTAAGGCTGATAGTAGTCACCAAAGGTACCTTCTTGTTGTGAGGTCCCTTTTTTCTTGTCCAACATTTTCAGCCAGGCTGAAATTTCTGGTCATCTTTTTGGATTGTGGCATAATCTCTGGAAGGTCTCTTTAAAATGAAAGTACGTTACCTTGGTGGGTAATGCATTAACCCAAGGGTACTCATTGGCATGGACTCTCTATTGGAATTGCTAGTGGAGGAGCAGATAGATCCCTGATAGTATGGGCACCAGAATGGTACATTTTGATGGAGGTGGGTGCTGGGGAGAAGATAGTGTTGGAGCCTGAGGGCTGGGGCATTGACTGGAGATGGTAGACACAGTAAATGGAGCCAGAAGAAGTCATGACTCTTAGGGAACTGGATGTGTGGGAAGAAGGGGGAATCAGAAGACAAACAAGAAAGCATGAAGAGGGGCAGGTGGCACTAAAAGTAACCCTCCAAGATTTGTACTGGGATCTTCTACAGCCTGATCTGTAAGATGATATGTGCCTTTTTCTCTTTAAATGGAGAAGGATGAATAAATCATAATTTTAGAAGATTCCCAAATTGTGAAAATTGGTCCAACATGTTTGGGTTCACAATCCTATTTCGCTCCTTTCTTTTTCTAATTAATGATTGGCTTGGGCTGTGAAATGAATTGGCACACAAGTCTTCTTATTTCCCCCCATGTCTTCTTTCCTGCAAGTTGAGTGTTGAATGCAGAGCCGTGCCTAGGAGCTACTGAACCTAGACAAGAAAGCAGATAGGTCAGCTTTGGGGTCATTTTGATGCTATAATTTTCTGAAGCCTTGCTGTATTTAGAAGGCGTATTTAACATTCTCTTCCTCCCTCAATCTCCATGCCTGTTCATTCTGTGGATGCTGAAGTCATTATGGCATTGTGGAGTGGATGGTGAAGGGCAGAAGAGACAGGGCTCTTTGTACTGGATCATGGGTTCTGGGAACAATCCTGGTCCTATCACAGGCTCTATTGACCCATAAAATGTGTTATTAATCTTCTTACTGTCTGCCTTACAAGAGATATGGGAGGAGAAATGAGGTAATGTCTACTTAGACCTTCGAGCTTCTCGGAAGAACAACAGTCTACAGTAATATGATTTCCTAATGCATTTGTTTGTGTTGTAATGGAGTGTAATTTCATTTAGCCAAATTTCTTTAGATACCTCTAAAATATCTAACGGTCTTGCACAGGGGAAGCAGTCTGGCTTTGAGAGTAAGAACTGAGCCTCGACGAATCCTCAAAAAGTACAAGTGAGCTAGCTATAAATTTATGAGCTCGAGGGAAGGAAGCTGGGAGAGGAAGGAATGGGAGCTACAGATGGTGATGGGAGGGCAGTGGTTTTAAGTATCTTCAGAGAGTTTATAACGTTTTAAAATCCTGTTGTTGGAGTGCAAGATGGCGCCGTGGGAATCCCTACCACGGGCTGTCTGAGGGAGCGCCGAGCTACTGTGTCCGCCGCCGGGTTCCAGGTAACTGGGCGAGTCTGGGCGGGAAATGCAGATGTGCCGCCAGCAACCCCGAGCCCTCAGCCTTTTCAGCGTCTTTCGAAGGTCCGCGACTGAGGAGTGCGGGGTCTCCGCAGCCCCAGGGGGAGGGGCGGCGCGAACCCAACTCGCCACGCTCCGGGCGCCACCTGTAACTTGGTTCTCTCCGCAGCCCCGCGTTGCTCCACGAGAAAGCAAAGGCCGAGCCCGGGCGGGTGCGATGGCCGCTGTGGTGGCCAAGCGGGAGGGGCCGCCGTTGATCAGTGAGGCCGCCGTGCGGGGCAACGCCGCCGTGCTGGATTACTGCCGGACCTCGGTGTCGGCGCTGTCAGGGGCCACGGCTGGCATCCTCGGCCTCACTGGCCTCTACGGCTTCATCTTCTACCTGCTCGCCTCCATCCTGCTCTCCCTGCTCTTAATTCTCAAGGCGGGAAGGAGGTGGAACAAATATTTTAAGTCGCGAAGACCTCTCTTTACAGGAGCCTCATCGGAGGCCTCTTCACCTATGTCCTGTTGTGGACGTTCCTCTAGGGCATGGTGCACGTCTACTGAAACGTGGGCAGGGATGACTTTAAAAAAAAAAAAACAAAAAACAGAGTGGGAGGAGTGTTGCCAGAAATTAACACCAGGTAGACTTACCTAAGTTTTTAAATTGTTGGAGTCGCCGCTTGTCCTGTAACGTTATAAATAATTTATATCTTAAGACGAAGAGCCTGTACTGTTCTTCAGATTAAATGAAGCGTGAGACCCTTAAAAAAAAAAAAAGGGCTTCTCTGGTGGTGCAGTGGTTGAGAGTCCGCCTGCCGATGCAGGGGACGTGGGTCCGTGCCCCGGTCCGGGAAGATCCCACATGCCGCAGAGCGGCTGGGCCCGTGAGCCATGGCCGCTGAGCCTGCGCGTCCGGAGCCTGTGCTCCGCAACGGGAGAGGCCACAACAGTGGGAGGCCCGCGTACCGCAAAAAAAAAAAAAAAAAAAAAAAAAAAAAAAAAAATCCTGTTGTTTTACTACAGATCAAGATGTCAATATATTTTAAAATATATACATTTATTTTAATTTAACAATATTGCATACTGGACGACTCATCCTCAATATTGATCCTGCCGTCATTCTCTACATCGATAGGGTCTTGACCGAGCCTCCTCCGAGATTTACTTTATTATGTTCCTTGGGCCACAGCTTGGTTGTTGAATAAACTGGTTTCTGAGTCTGATATGGCAGTTCCCTATACATACCAACACGTTGTAAGAGGCCTAGTAAGTTACTAAATAATCCTTTACCTTTGTTCTGTAGAAAAAGGAATAACAAGTCTTTTTTATTGAAGTGGTCACGAACAGTAGATTTTTAATGTAGGTTTTTTGAGCAGTACTATAATTGAGGTGGCTTTCTAGTCAGTCCTAAAAAATGAAATTAAAACAGATGAAAAGTGGGGGAAGTATACATATGTATCATCTCTGACATACTATAAAGGTGTCAATTTAGGCTACACATCATTATTGGACAGTTTTGTTGTGAAATTTTCTGGAAGTGATTAGATCTTTAGCAATTCCAACTCAGTATTTTATAAGGAGGTCAGCCTTCTGTAAAGGAATTTTAAGGAAGTATTGAGTTAGCCAGGAAAGAAAATAGTATGTATTCTCTTACAGAGAGGTGACAATATACACCCTTTAATAGCAACTGATTTGTATTTTTAGAGAAATAATACTAATCAGAGTCCTCTCTCTGGAGGGAAGAAAAGTGTTACAACAACTTTTATTTGCTAACTGATAGAACGTAATGCCGAGAGAGCATATCCTGTCACCCAAAATGTGGCAGGAAAAAATAAATTCCTACCAAATTGTGTTGCACGCCAGGGACATATGAAAAAAGTCACTGTCTCTCAAAGTGAGAGGAACATCTTATATAAGGAAGTGATATGGAATACTATGGAACTGCTCTTTAGACCAAAATAATCTTTCACTAAAAAATTATGACTCAGAGATACAGTTCATATTAAGTTAAGTTGTGGATGATCTTAATAAAACCACATTTTTGTTGGAGGAGGTCATTGAGAGGACATGACTGCCAGTTGACCCGAGAGCTAGACCCTGGCAGTTGGAGGCTCCTCACCCCCTCCCCTGACCTTGGAAGTACAATCTGCCCACTGATCACACAGTGGGAACCATTTTCAAGGACACAGCCTCGAGAGAGCAATGCGTTGTTGAGACCATACGTCACTGAAGCCAGTTAAGGCCTCTATATAAACTTTTGATTCTGGTGGGCAGGTGTGGAGATATACTTGTCTTGTGGCCGCCCAAGACAAGCCTTGTAAGTAAGTTCCCTTGCATATTGAACCTGCCACCTACCAATCTGGAGTGGCCTGCCTCTGTCTTCAATCTCCCTTTGCCTTCTGTATATGGAGGCCAGTTTCAGATTTCACCCAAGGAAGCTCCCAAGGTTTCAAACCAACAATTTTCTGTTCCTGACAGTTAACTAAAATTTGAATGAGCATTTCTGAATGTTAAACATGTTATGCAGTTTTATGTCCTTATATAAAACTTCATGATACATTTATGAATTTCTGCAATTGTCTGAACATAGCTAAGGCATACTTTAAAAAAGATTGAAAAATATCCACTTTATATTAATCTGTTGTTAAATTGTGATGTTTTATTTGGATTTGTTTCAGAATCGAAGCAAACGCTTGGAGAAGGTCCATGTGGTTATTGGACATAAATCGTGTGACCTGGATTCTCTCATTTCTGCCTTCACATATGCTTACTTTCTAGACAAGGTGAGGGAAAAGAAGATTATGCTTTTTATTTGAGTTATGATATAACTTTTAAAAACAAACATTTTCAGGAAAAACAAGGAAACTTAAATTTTCATGTTCTGGTTTATTGTTGCAGAGAATAATGTATTATAATCCATTAATCGATATTTATTGGTCACTTATTACATGTTAGGCATTGTTCTAGTCATTTTTACTGACTCTGCATAAAACATTATTTCAATAAGATCAATTTTTTTCAAATAAAAATTTAAAAATTTTATAATAGTTGATTACTTTTATGGAAATTCAGAGAGTTGACAAAAGTAAGGATCAGAATTTCTTGTTTTCCTTTACCATCTTTGTTGGATAATCTTGCCTTTGGGAGTAGAAAAATATGTGTAGAAAAATATGTGCAGAATAACCTGTGTGAACATTACATGAAGTACAGAGCATACTGGCTGGAATTTTCAGGAATAGAGGTATTACATGTCACATCTATATTCTGTGTTTGCCTTTTAGCCTGACTTTGCACAGCAAGGTCATTCTCAGTTGCAGTAATCTCCCTTGGGCCAGAGGTGGAAAAGACCTTCCTTGAAATAAACTGTCTTAAAATTTCCATTCCATAAATTCATCAGCCCATGTTAATGGCTCACCTTAAAGCCTAAAAAATTACATTATGAGTGTCTCAGTGCTATTCCCAATTTCACACAGTTTTTAATTTTCTGGAGTTAAATTTGTTTTATTCCAATTTTGTTTGGATCCTTAACTCTGAGAGTATGCATAGCTGATCTAGAACGATTTAAATTCACATGAAACCCAGTCTTCCAGAATGAGCTATAGGTGGCAAGAATGGCCTTGGGTCAGCAGCTGACAAAAATACCAGATAAAATCTTCCGATATCTACATATGGCTTTCTATCAAATTTATCTTAAAATGTGCCAAACTTTACAAGGGAGATTAATTGGTATGAGGAGAGAAATGTGCCTGTGTTAAGACATGCATATCGAATACTAATCTTATTAACTGAATTTTTTCTTATTTTTTTATTGAAGTATAGTTAATTTACAATATTGTGTTAGTTTCGAGTGTACAGCAAAGTGATTCAGTTACTTTGCTGTACACTTGATTTTCAGATTCTTTTCCATTATAGGATATTACAAGATACTGAGTATAATTCCCTGTGCTATGCAGTAGGTCCTTGTTGTTTACCTATTTTATATATAGTAATGTGTATCTGTTAATCCCAAACTCCTAATTTATCTCCCCCCGCTGCCCGACTTAACTGGGTTTTTCGTTTTTTGTTTTTTAAACGTCTTTATTGGAGTATAATTGCTCCACAATGGTGCGTTAGCCTCTGCTGTACAACAAAGTGAATGTCACACAGATACATACGTCCCCATATCTCCCCCCTCCTGTCTCCCTCCCTCCTCCCCATCCCACCCCTCCAGGCAGTCACAAAGCACCGAGCTGATCTCCCCGCGCCACGTGGCTGCCTCTCACCAGCTATCCACTTCACGCCCGGTAGTGTATACACGTCCAGGCCACCCTCCCTCCTTGTCCCAGCCCACCCCGCCCTCCCCGTATCCCCAAGTCCACCCTCTAGTAGTCTTGCCCCTAGGTTCTTCATGACCATTATTATTATTTTTTTTTTTTTAGATTCCATATATATGTGTTAGCATATGGTATTTGTTTTTCTCCTTCTGACTTACTTCACTCTGTATGACAGACTCTAGGTCCATCCACCTCGCTACAAATAACTCAATTTCATTTCTTTTTATGGCTGAGTAATATTCCATTGTATATATGTACCACATCTTCTTTATCCATTCATCTGTTGATGGACACTTAGGTTGCTTCCATGTCCTGGCTATTGTAAATAGTGCTGCAGTGAACATTTCGGTACACGTGTCTTTCTGAATTATGGTTTTCTCAGGGTATATGCCCAGTAGTAGGATTGCTGGGTCGTATGGTAGTTCTATTTTTAGTTTTTAAGGAACCTCCATACTGTTCTCCATAGTGTATCGATTTACATTCCCACCAACAGTGCAAGAGGGTTCCCTTTTCTCCACACCCTCTCCAGCATTTATTGTTTGTAGATTTTTTGATGATGGCCTTTCTGACCGGTGTGAGATGATATCTCATTGTAGTTTTGATTTGTATTTCTCTAATGATTAATGATTTAACTGGGTTTTTTGACTTCTAGAAAAAAGGTGTTGCTTGTCTTGAGAACACAGAGTTGACTGAACCAGACTGGTTTTTAGACTGACCATGGGATGGACTCTTAAGGAAATTATATAATAATAATGACACCACCACCAACAGCTACAGTGTCCTAAATGAATATAATAACATCCAACAAAAGGAGTGAGAAAACTAGTTGTAATAGTAAAATAGATAAAGAGATGTGTGGCCTCTTTTCTCCGTCTTCTAAGGCTCATTACTAAGCATGGAGACCAATATGGAATTAGTGATGGGTCACATACTGGGAATTTGTTAAATATCTGTGTCTTCCTCTTAATTTACTGGACCCTGCCCCCTATCACGGGTCTGCATCTCCATTTTAATTTTTCCTGAGAACCTGGCTACTCCCTCTCAGAGTATTAACACATAGGAGAAGGACAGAGTTTGCAGCTTCACGTTTGACTGTTTAAATACTTTTCACTCTGGTAGGTAAGCCCCATTCTATGGATGGTGAAAACTGAGGTTCAGAAAGAAAGATAGCTTTCTCAAAGTCACACAGCAGAGACTGGGGCTAGAACCTAGTTTTTCTGACTCCAACTCCAGAATAGGTCCTGCCAGGATAGCCTCAGGCCACATGGCTCCTGACTCAAGTTTCAGTATCAGGAGTTAGATATAACTCTATCAATTAACAAGAAAAACAACTTGCGATGCATAAATTACTAATAATTATTACACGATTGTGATTCTGTATTAGCCTGACAGGTAGAATAAAACCCACCTTGTTGGAATGGCTTTGTGCTTTGTATACCATAGCAGTAGGTGATTCATTTATTCCACTCAACAAATATGTGTTACCTACTTTGTGTCAGACCATTTTATGCACTGAGAAACATAACTGAACAAAAAAGACAAAAATCCCTGCTGGGAAGGGGGAGATGGATGATAAAGATGTGAAAACTGTGTAATAAATACTAGGCTTGTGACAGAGCTGGTGATGACGAGAGAACAAAGGCCATTTACTTTATGCAAAAATTCGGTGTTCCCAAACCCCACATTCTCTCAGCGATATTTAGGGTTTATTGCCATAGACTCATAGTCATTTTTAAAAGCACCTTCATTTTAAAAATTCCTATGGAGAAATAAGTTTATTATTGTGAATCTGAAATTCTCTAACGTCTACCCATCTCCTGTTTCCCCCATCACTACAGTTTTTTTAAAGAGGTTTGTTAATATAAGATTTTAAAAAATAATACAAGAAATTAATAGAAATCACAATCTGCTAGTCTGTGGGCCAGGTTTTGGCTCATATGAGTTTTCACTAACCTACACAGTATTTTTTTTTTTTTTTTTTTTTGGCCTTGCCATGCAGCACGTGGGATCTTAGTTCCCCGACCAGGGATCAAACCCATGCCCCCTGCATTGGAAGTGTGGAGTCTTAACCACTGGACCACCAGGGAATTCCCCTCCTACACATATTTTTAATTAAAAAGTTAAGTGTAACAATTAAACATCACAGATAATACCCCCAAATCAAGATTTCTAGCTTTTCTTGAGTAATTGAAAGATTTACCTATCCTGGGCCTGAATTTTTTGCATGGAAACATTTGGCTGGAGCCAAGTGGCAGGCATCCAGTATAGATGGGTCATATAGGCCTTCTGTGTCACCACAGTCTTGACCTATCCTGCTGTAATCATTCTAATTTTCTGCTGATTCCATAAAGACATGTGAATTTGTTTCCTATGAAGAAGAGAATGTGTATGTATATTTTTCAGTCGTGGAAGGGGTACAAAGAGACATAAAATATTTCAAGAAAGGCACGAGAAGTTTCATGTGGAGTAACAAGAGGTTAAAAAAAATTAGGGGCCACTTACCCAAGGAAAATGCTCTGCTAATTGGGTTCAGGAAAAGCTGGTTATGAATGTCAAGTGGTTTAGCGAGGCTTGGTTCCCCTTCCAGTTATCCTCAGGTTTGAGAAAATGTAGTTGTATTCTTTCCTCCTGCTGCTGTCAGTGATTCAGTCAACTTTTTTTCCTGGTAGGTCAGCCCACCTGAGGTTCTCTGTTTGCCCGTGCTGAACATATCAAGAACTGAATTCAGCTACTTCACCGAGACAAGGTTTATTTTAGAAGAGCTAAATATCTCTGAATCATTCCACATATTCCGAGATGAAATTAATCTGCACCAGCTAAATAATGAAGGGAAGTTATCTCTAACACTTGTTGGCAGCAACATGCTGGCGAGGTAAGGCTTCACACGAGGCTCTGGAGGGAGGTTTGATCTTTTAACAAAGGTTCTTTTGTGCAAAGTGTTACCTTGTTCAGGATTTTTGTAGTTTAGGGAGATGTATTAAAGGCCAAGGACATTCACAGGAAAGGAAATGTGTTTTTTCTCTTACGTCAAAATTCAGGCTATGCCAGTTCTCTGTTTTTACTTTGGCATTTCAAATATGACATCTTTGAGTGGAAAGTTCTTGTAAAATAGACCAAAATTATAATTTTAAATCATTTCAAACACTTTCTTATAGCAACGCGACAGTCCTATGTATTGTTGCTGAAAATGTATAATGAAGATTGAAATTAAACACTAAGTAAAACTGAAAGATTCTTATCTCAGTAGTGAAATGGAAAATTATGTACATGGGCTATGAAAGCTCTTTGATCACTGGCTCATTTATTCATAGCATTATACTATAAAAGCAGGATGGATTTTTGATAGTTCATGTAATTTGAACTCCTTATTTTATGGACAAGAAACCTGAAACCCAGTGTTGCAAATGACTTGCCCAAAGTACCACATGCAGTTAGTAGAAGAGTTTGGACGAGAACATGGGTCTTCTGCTTCCTTCAATAAGTCCTTAGGGGCTGCTAGCTGGTACATGAATCTACAGGTGCATAAAGAGGAATGAGACAAATTCCCTGCTTTCAAGGACCTTACAGCCCATTGCAAAGAGTCCTATTCTGATAAGCTCTCTGTTGCTAATGAGTGAAGAGTCCCCAGTAGTTTGAGATGATAGTTTTTTTGCACACTTTGCTAATTTGCTGATCATTGATGACATTCACCAATGGACGCTGATCTTAGTATACATGAAATAAAAACGTGTACAAGTATCTGATTTTTAATCTAACCTTCTTAAGGAAGCATCTTTAGGGATGAATACGCTGAATCAGTCATGCAGTTCATTCAGTTGTAAAGAGTTTGGAAAATAATCTGCCTGTGTGGGCTGTTTTTATCCCCATGTTATTTGAAACACACAAAATTCTTTTGAATAATATTTATCAATCACTTGTTGACAACTGGCTGAGAGTTATTCATAGGTTATTTGACTGACTTCAGTTATTAGCGTTCAGGATGATCGCATGCTTGACTAAATTTACATGTTAACTTTTTCAAACCAACTATAACACAAGTAGATGTGGACAAAAACAATGCAGGAAGCCAGAGGAGTGAACTATGAAACATGTGTTTCGGTCAAGATCTTAGGGAGAGTTTTGTAACCAATTAAAATGGAAACCGTGCTGGTTTTGAGACTGAAGTTGTGAAGTCTGGTTTTTGGATTGTTTATGAAATAGGATGTTTTTCAATATCAAATTGAGATCATTTTCTTCATTTGCCATTCTTTGGTTTTTGGCAGACAGAAAGAATACAGTTTTATCCACATCTTTCTTCCTGCCTTTGATAAAAGCCAGCTCTATCTCATGTAAAAAGAATGATGTGGAAATAAATAAGCCAGTAGTAATTTTTCCTCCAGCGCCATAACTGGATGTGTGAACTTTGGAACTAGATAGAGTTTAAATACAAGTAGCCTACTTACTAGCTATGTGACCTTGGTCACTTTTATTTTATCTGATTTTTTTATACAATTTTTAAAGGTTACACTCCATTTGCAGTTTTTACAAAATATTGGTTATATTCCCCATGTTGTTTTAGTCATGTTTCTTAACCTTTTCATGCCTTTTTCCCCCATTGTAAAATGGGGATTTTAATAGAACCCATTGAATAGGGTCATTTTATGGTATAAAATGTGAAAATACTCTGAAAGTATTTATTATAGTGTCTGACCTGTAGTGGAAGCTCAGTAAATATTAGGTATAACGATGATTATTACTGTTGTTATTATTATGTCCAACAGCAAAACAAGAGGTGTCAAGAGGTACTAAGGCGTGAAGGTCTTCTAAGACTCTTGGGGAGGTGATTAGTTGAAATGAAATGTGATAACACATAGAATAAGTCATGTGAACTTACATATGTATTTGGCTATTAAGAGGAGGTCGTTTGTGTGGAAGCAGAGGTTAAATAATTCCAAAAAGTAAGAAAACGTGCCATATCTCTTCCTCTTCCTCTCCTCCATTTGCTTTACAGTGAGGACAAAACTTTAGAATCAGCAGTCGTCAAGGTCATTAATCCAGTTGAGCAGGACGATGCCGGGTTTGAGTACCGAGAGTCTTCCTCCTCTCTGGTGGTGAAAGAGATTCTCCAGGAGGCTCCCGAGCTCATCACCGAGCAGCTGGCTCATCTGCTCAGAGGTGAGAGATGACTCTTTCTATTAAATACTGGAAGGCTTAATGGAGTGTCTCTTGACTCGCTCATGCAGAAAGAGTGCGATCCATTCTTGGGTTAACAATCCCTTTCAAGACCACGGGAAGCTTCATCAGAGAGGCAGGGTGTAAAGAGTTTGTTAAAGAGTAGCATTATATTGAATATTAAAAATGTGCATTTAGAAACAGGCATGAAGGATCTTTGCTCTTGCACCAGATCAGCATATTAAATGGACCTGCTGCACTTCTGCTGGGGAGCGGGAATAGCTCCTCTGGCCATCTAACAGCTTCCAGAGGTGATTCTTGCTCCAGAACAGAGTGGATATGGGCCAGAATTCCACACCCCTACATGGAAATATCTGCTGGTACTTATACGTGCCTCGTTTATATAATACTGCTTGGATGGCAAAGTTACGCACCTTCGTTTTGGTGATATTGTGCAGGGCTTTTATGGTAAGATTGCCACCTCCTTCTCCCCCCGTCATGTGGTGTTTTTCACCTTCACCAGCCTGCTTTAAGCACACCATCGTCAATTGTCCTCATCTCTCCTTCGTCCTCCTCAGTGGAGCCCATCTCTTGTAAAAAGTGGTTTCCAAGCTGGAAATTGTCAGTTGACTTTGGTGCCACAAAATTAACCACAAAAATTCCATATTATCTTGTGTAGGGCAGTTTGGGGTTTTGTATAAAGCTTTTTTTCTCCTTCCAGCAATCCGTCTTGAACATGGTAGACGAAGACTTTTCTCAGAAGTATTTGACATAGGAAAGTGAAAAGCAGTGATTAACAGGCTGAAAGAATTAAAAAAGGAAAGAGAAGCCCAAGAATACGTGACAACTCTTTTAAGGCCTTTTTCCTTTGCTTCCTCTACTACTAGCAGAATTTGGAGAGAAAAAGGTCCTAGACTTTTATAGTTCTGACAAATGTCTTAGAACCAGCGGCCCCAGTCAACCTGTTTTAAATAATTTTCTGGCTCTGGACATTTGTAAAACTGCTCTCTGGGAAACTGTGCCTTCAAGTAAACTAAGTCAGCGCAATCATTTATTTATGACAGAGCAGAAGGGAAATAAAGGCGATCGGGGATCTCGGCCAAGAAGGAAGTTGTTTGGCAGTGCAAATACGTGGTGCAGGCAAACACTAGAGAATATGCTGTTTAAACATTTTGCAAACTAAGAAGTTTGGTTTATTGTTCAAAAAAAATACAAGTGTTGTTTAGTAGGAAAGAAATGTAGTCAAGGAATAGTTCATCATGATTTTCTGTAAGTAATAAAATAATATCAAACTGCAGTACATTGGAACAAAGATATGATTTTGTTGTTGACGATGATGATGATGATAACAATGATGATATTCAGATTTAGGGAATCAGAAGGGATGCAGACCCTCTTGTTAGTTACCTTAGTTTTAGTTTTCAAAGCTACCAAGAATTAGAACTATGGTAAAGTACCTTGGTTTTTCTTATCATCAGATAGTTTTCATAACTTTGGGCTTGAGATGGCACTGGAAAGCTGGCAGGATAGGGACATCACTTCCTTGTTGCTTGGAAATTGGAATTTGAACGGATGCAGTGCCTCTACCTGTGAAGACTGCCAATACAGACGCTGTCATGAGGAAGACAGAGTCACTGAAGCCTGGGAGGTAGTAGACATGGGTGTCTTATTATAGTGGAAAGAGGGCTCTGGGGACCTGTGACCAAAGTGGGTGCATGTGCATATGCATGTATACGTTACATGGAAGGGAGGTGAAGCATCGCTGAACAGTTTGGCCAAAAGGGAACGGAAGGATTATGATCCGAGGAGTTTGACTTTAAAAAGGTAACTGAAATGTTCAGAGTGAGAAGGGCAATGGGCCAATTTTTAAAACCTCTTGAACCTTTAATAAATATAAGAAAGGAACCAAGTCGAATTTTGCTATGTTCACTAAGCTCAAACTTAGATTTTAGGGCTTCCCTGGTGGCGCGGTGGTTGAGAGTCCGCCTGCCGATGCAGGAGACACAGGTTCATGCCCCGGTCCGGGAAGATCCCACATGCCGTGGAGCAGCTGGGCCCGTGAGCCATGGCCGCTGAGCCTGCGCGTCCGGAGCCTGTGCTCCGCAACGGGAGAGGCCACAACAGTGAGAGGCCCGTGTACCGCAAAACAAAAACAAAAACAAAAACCAACTTAGATTTTATAGTTTTCCAATCATGTATTAACACCAAACCTACAGGGAAGTTTTAAAGGGAACTTTTTTTATGTTCCTATAAATAATTTTAGGATTCATTATTTTCATAACATAATTCTTTCTAAAGAGTTTTCTCTGGAAATAGCTATGTTATTTTGTATTTTGGGGTGCTCAGAATGATCATTAATTTGACACACATGTCTAGAACATGTATTATGCATTCTTCTAGGTCTTGAAGGGATGCAAATTTCTACACACACCTTTGCCATAAAGAATTTTGAAAAATGTCTGTTTCCAGATGTCACGAGGGTTAAATAGTTACAGTCAAGAATTGAAAGAATCTTTAAAAACAGCATAATTGGACCTCTATGGAAGATATATTATTATAAACTTTGTGCCAAAAAAATCTGAATATACTCCAAACTAAGTACTTAATCAATTTGATTGTTCTTTGCCTTTCATTCTCATGATCATATCCTAAACTCCACCACGCTGAGGTACACTGGTGTGCTGTAAGTGGATTTCAAGTGGGCCAAGATATTGATCCCCTCAGTCCTTGGAGAGGACCCTAAGTATGCCTCCCAGCCTGGTAGGCTGAAAAAAAAATCTAATTTTCTGTGTGTTCCTTAATGTGCAAAAGATTGAGCCTACTGTTCCACTGTTCTTATCTTCGGTGCCTGGAACAGTGCCTGTCATATAATAGACCCTCAATAAATCCTGTCATAAAATGAATTTTGCAAGATTGTTTATATAGTTTCTGTTTTTATGACTATATTGATTTAATTGGTACTATGATATTGTAATTTCCATTTCATTCCAGCCCACCCCTACAATATTCTTAATGTCCAGAATTTGAACATTGTTTCTTCCAGTAATAAACCCCCACTTTTTTAGCTTTTAAAAATCCTTGTTTTCGTATTTTGCAAACATTTGTTTTTATTTTCATCTTTTGGTTGTCCACTTTATATATATAAGTTTAACCCTTTCATGGAGTAGAATACATGCACAGAAAAGAATACAAAACATAAATATAAAAATACAAATATACAGTTCAGTGAAATATCACAAAAGGGACACCCTTTTAACAATTAACCAGGTTAAGAAGTAGAACAAGATGACTGCTTTGTGCGCCTCCCCATCACCACTCACTCCCTCTCTAACTAAGTAAGGGTAACCAATATTCTGATTTTTATGGCACACACTTTCCTGCTTTTCTTTAAATTTTACCACCCCTATGTGTCCCCCATAACACTAGAGATTGGTTTTTGTCTGTTTTGTGTATTATGTAGGTGGAATCTTATAGTATACACTCTCATTGTTATTAGATCTCTATATTTATATTAAATGTAGTATCTATTTGCATAGGTCAGTTATCTATCATCTATTATTTATTTTATTTTTTGTGTCCTTTCTTCTTCCATAGAATATTTGAAGTGGTTTACAAAAATGCATGTAAATATAACAAAACAGAAAAAAGGGCCAGAGTCAGGAAACATACAAATAAATAAATTTGGAGGAGTAAAAGTGGTGTTCTGTTTGAAAGTTTGAATAATAGCTTCCTGGAGTCAATGAAAAAATAGAAATATAATCAATTGTAAAATTCATATTCTTACTAAAACAAACACATAATACCAGTTCCTTATTAAAAGAATATCTAACTCTAAAGTTTTTTCCTTATGCCAGTCTTCTTGAAAAGGCACCTAATAGTCATAGGCATCCTCCAACTTTTACATACGTAATAGCATTTTATACAGGAACTGGGCAGAGTGCATCACACACTTTCTGCTCCTCAGTCAGCGTATGGGGATGGTTTTAATCAGCTTCATCTTGTCTAGTAAACGTATTTCCTGTTCCAAATCTCTTTTTTATACATGCTGATGTTTTTCTCTAAATACAGAATAGTAATACTTAAAATCAGTCATATTGGAATCTTTTGTAGTCTTATATTCACTGCTGTAGCTGTATATCAAAATGTTTGCATTATGCGATAATATTATATTCACATATGGAGATAGAACCTGATTATTATGGATGCTGTTAAAAGATCATTTGTATACTGATTAGAAGTAGGTATCAAGTTGCCAGTGTAGAAATAACCTGCTGTGTTTATCTAATAATCTCCCCTGTCATGCTATCATATGGACCTTGGCAGGAGAGTTATGGATAAATGTCAACAGGTGACCCAGCCATGGCTAATATGTGTTCAGGCTCTGTGGGGGATTTAGCAAAGTTGACATAATTTGTGTTTTCTTGAATTAATACTTCTTACAATAGCTAGGTCTTGCTGTTGTCTTTCAGTAGGACATACCTCAAACTTAGAGATTTCAGGGTACAGATCTTTAGCATCGCTTTCATCCGAAAAGACATAGATTTACTTATGGAGATTACTTTCTAATTATTTGTGTAAGAAATTATTTGTCTAAGAAAAGAATGTGCTCATTCAGATGAGATCATAAGTAACCCTGATTTTTGGAAATGTGTCTTTCCGTCCCCTTCCCATCTCTGTTTTTGCTGTCGTGGTTCCTGTTTCTTTGCATTTTTTCTTTTCTTCTGACTTTTCTTTTCATCTCCTCCTCCTCTTTCTACTTTCTCCCTCCTACTACCTGCTTCTAAGATTTTCCTGTTATCATTTTCAAACAAGCTGCAACCTGTTCTATCTAAAAGTCACATTATACAGTCATGGTGGCCTAAACTTGGTGTTTGGTTATGCCCGGGGTTTGTACCAAAAGCAAACAATTATAGACCTGCCAGACTCCTCAACCTGTATTCTTTTATTTCCTGCAGAAATGTTTACTAGAGGGGTAATTGCCAAATTTAAAATTGCTGAACCATCGCATTGGGGGTTTGTGTGCCCACATATGTGTGTGTGTGCTTCCCAGAACCAGCTGGCAATGATGAGACTGCAGCCACTGATTACCAGGCAGGTTTCCATCAAAACCACACTTCACCGGGCCTTTCATGTTAATGTGTATAAAGCCTTGACAGAGCCACAACTTGAATAGTGAAACAGATAACAGCTTGTTCTTAGCTTAGGACGTGGAAAAACTATGCCCTAGGTTTTAAAGAAACAACTCTCTCCTTCTGATGGTCACTGCGTTTGAACTTTAATAAAGAGTTGTTGCTTGCTATTTTCGTAGCCTAGATTAACAGCTTCAAAAAGATCCTTTTAAGGAGGTAAAATAGGAAAGGAACAGAGCCAGTTTTTTTTCTTTTTTTTTTTTTTCTCTCTTGCCCAAAGAGTGAATCATCCATCTCCCAAAATGGTTACAAAGTCCATAAGGAATTAAGCGGCTGTTTTGCTTAGGAAGAGGGATGGCCTGTGTTGGGGGAAGGGGAAAGAAATTATTTTTTCTGCAAGATATAAAACCAGAACATTTCCTCAACCTTAGAGTGTTAATTATTTCTTTTGCCATATAAAGATAAATTTTATTCTTAAATTCAGACATTTTAAATTTATAAGATTACTAAGCGGGGCTTCCCTGGTGGCACAGTGGTTGAGAATCTGCCTGCTAACGCAGGGGACACGGGTTCAAGCCCTGGTCTGGGAAGATCCCACATGCCACGGAGCAACTAGGCCCGTGAGCCACAGCTACTGAGCCTGCGCGTCTGGAGCCTGTGCTCCGCAACAAGAGAGGCCGTGATAGTGAAGAGGCCCGCGCACCGCGATGAAGAGTGCCTCCCGCTCGCCGCAACTAGACAAAACCCTCGCACAGAAACGAAGACCCAACGCAGTCAAAAATAAATTTAAAAAATTTAAAAAAAAAAGATTACTATTAAAAAAAGATTACTAAGCATTTGAATAATATGCTCCCTTTTTATCACTGTTCAGGCAGAAATATAAGCTAAGTTGTATTTTCTATTTTTTTCTCCTTCCTTCTCCCTTCCCCCTCCCTCTCTATTATTCATCCTTTAATTTTTTTTGTTTCAGTATGAAAAAGAAAATGATCCCAGGTGAAACAGGAAAGAGGTTTACAATCCCTTCTTTTCTGCTAAGAATTTATCATGCAGAATATGCCTTGACTGTGGTGTTTTCCCCAAACAACTTCTGACTTCATTAGATCATGTTTGATATTAATGCCCTGCAGTTGCTTTTGGCAAGAGGTCCTTCACTTCTCCATTCTTTTGAACAAAGAATATGTGGTTGATTTTTTTTTCTAATGGAATGAAATGTTTGTTACTTTTTTTTTTTTTTTTTTTCGGTACGCGGGCCTCTCACCGTTGTGGCCTCTCCCGTTGCGGAGCACAGGCTCCAGACGCGCAGGCTCCGCGGCCGTGGCTCACGGGCCCAGCCGCTCCACGGCATGTGGGATCTTCCCGGACCGGCGCACGAACCCATGTCCCCGGCATCGGCAGGTGGACTCTCAACCACTGCACCACCAGGGAAGCCCCTGTTACTGTTTTATTATAATTGCTTTCTCTGTTGCTTGTCGTTAATCCCCCATGGCCTGTGAATAGCTGGGACGCATTTGGGTACATGTATATGGATTTAAGTATTTTTTAGTTCTGCTGAATTTGCTGGATGTTAAGTCAACTCTTATGCCAAAAATAGGTTTGATTTTGCGAAGAGGTGCCTTTGGCTGCTCCACATCCTGATACTGATATTTAACCTAGTATGTCGCTAAATGGGTCTCTAAAGTGAAGTAGAAAAATTTGCTATAGATGAGTCTCTTGGATAAAGGTGGGCCATAGCCTTTCTTCTGCAGTAAAAACAACTCGGAGTATGGTGGCCATTTTTTGAGTTATTGTTTTCCTACTTACATCAGAACATCTTCTCCTTTTTAATTGTCCAGGTAAACCTAATTATAATGTCAGAAGTTTCTTTTCATTGAATTATTGTGTAGGATTCTGTTTAGTGCAATATCTGTTATATTAATTTCTGAATACTGCCTTTTTATGTATTTTAAAATTAAGATCCCCAAATTGAAGAAATTGGATTCTTGATTTGACTGTAAGCCAGGCACATTTTTGTGAAATTTATCCCTAAATATTTACATTTTGAGGCTAATACAGTTTTTTAATTTAAATTTGAATTTCTAATTGTTCATGATTGTTTATAGAAATACAAGTGTTGTATTATTGACCTTATGTCCATCAACCTTGAAAAATTTATTTACTATTTTAAGTTTATTTGTATTACTATTTGTATTACTAGTTAATTAATTCATTTGTATTAATGAATAATTCATTTGTATTTTCATTTGTAAGTTCATACACATACCGTCTATGAAGAAGTCAGTTTTTATTTCTTCCTTTTCTTTCTTTATACTTTTGCTTCTTTTACCCGTGTTATTTCTCTGGGCTAGGATTCACACTGAAGTGTGAAATAGAAATAGAAATAGCAGGCATCTTTGTCTCATTCCTGATTCGAGGTGGAAGTCTTTCAATATTTCACAGTTAAATATAATGTTTGCTTTCCTTATTTGGTTTTTACAAATGCCCTTCATCAAATTAAGGAAATTGTCTTCTATTTCCACTTGGCTGAGATTTTATATGATTAAATCTTGGATTTTATCAAGTAGTTTCATTACTTGACATCTACTGAAGTGGTCATTTGATTTTTCTCTTCTATTAGTGTGGTGAATTATATTAATTAACTTTGGAATGTTAATTTGTCCTTTAATTCCTAGGAAATCCCTATTTGGTGACAATACAATATCCTATTATATATTGCTAATTTGATTTGGGACTAGCTTTAAAAAACTTTTTTGCAACTACATTTATGAGAGAGACCTGCCTCTACTTCTTTCTTGTAATGTTTCTGTTGAGTGTTGGTATGAAGATTATGCTGGATTCAGAAAATAAGTTGGGAAGTGTTTTCTGTTTCTAATCTTTGGAAGAATTTGTATAAAATTAGTATTTTTTAAATGTGTGGAACTATGGCTATTAAACTATGGATTCATTTTAAAATAAATACAAAACCATCCAGATTTTAAATTTCTTTTCCTGCCGGTTTTGGCAAGTTGAGTTTTTCCAGAAATGTCCACTTCCTCTAAAATTTAAAATCTATTAACGTTGTACTTCTCTTTTAATGCCGTTAGAATCTGTAGCATGTCACGTTTCATTCCTAATACTGGAAAATTATACCTTCTATCATTCTTCTCTCTCTTTTTTTCTTGAACAGTTTTTAAAAAACTGTTAGTCTTTTCAAAGTATCAATTTGTTGTTTTATTTTCTGTATACGTGTTTCTTTCCTGTGTCTTTAAGTTTTGCTCTTACCTTTATTATATCCTTCCTTATACATTTTTTATTTGAATTTGTTAGTTTTTTTTTAACATCTTATGCTTTTGAGGATATAAAACTTCCTCAGAGCATAGCTTTAGTTGCATCTTACAAATCTAAATGTCATATTTTCATTATCATTCAATTAAAATATATTGTAATTTATGTTGTAATTTCTTCTTTTACCATGAGTTATTTAGAAGTGCATTGTTTATTTTTCAAACATTTGGAAATTTTCTAGTTTTGTTTTATTACTGATTTTTCTACTATTTTCCTGATGGCCACAGAATATAACTATGTGATTGTAATCCTTTGACATTTGTTAAGGCTTGATTTTTTTGTCTCAACAGGTAGTTAATTTTGGTTAATGTCTCATTTGTATTAGAAAAGAAAGTATAGTCTGCCATTGTTGATAACAATGTTCAATTTGTGTTAATTAGGTCAACTTTGTTACTCATGTTGCTCAAATATTCTACATATTTACAGATTTTTTTTCCTGCTGGTTCTTAGAGTTGCTGAGAGATGTGTGTGCACAATTTCCCACTGAGACTGTGTTTTTATCTCATTCTTCATCCAATTTTGCCAATTTTTTGTTTTACATATTTAGAAGCTATTAGGTAATGTTATTAGCTCATATAAATTTAAGATTGTTGTATCTACCTGATGGTTGAATGTTTAATAATAAATACATATTTGTCTTAATTTCAAGTAATTCTTCTTGTCAGAGTCTACTTTATCTAATAATAGTATATTATATCAATGTTACATCTTTTTCTATTCTTTTACTTTGTTTTTCAATATCATTATATCTAAGGTGTGCTCTTGTAAACAGTATATTGCTATTGTAGTTTTTAAAATTCAGGTTCATAATTTTTGTCTTTTAATGGAAGTACTTTGTTTACTTGTTTGTTGTTGGTAAAAAACACATAACGTTAGATTTACCATCTTAAACCTTTTTAAGTGTACGGTTCAGTAGTGTTAAGTATATTCACATTATTGTGCGACAGATCTCTAGAACTTTTTTGTCTTGCAGCACTGAAACTCTATACCCACGGAACACGAATTGTCTCTTTACATTAATATAATTGCTCTAACATTTGTGTTTAATTTGTCATTTTGCTATTTGTTTTCTATTTATCTCACATTTTCCCCTTCTCCTCTCATTTCTCTACTGCTATTACACTAAATAAGGACTTTTACTATTACATTTCCTTCCATTAGCTTACTAGTTATGAATTCTTTTTTAGAAAATTATTTTAGCATTATAATAAAGATTACAAAATACCATTAAAATCTCTTGTAAATCGATATTTTTGCCACTTGTCTGATCATCCAAGAACCTTAGAGCAATTTATCTCTACTTAGTTCATTCTGCAATTTGTTACTATTGAAATGTATTTTGTTTTATTTTTTACTAAGATTTTCTTTATTTTTTGAAATGTATTTTAATTACACATATATTTTAAACTCCATATTATAAATGTTTTATACAGTGAATATTGATTTATTCTTACCCACATATTTATATTCTCCAGTGTTCTTTCCTTCCTGCATTTCTTTGCTTCCATCTATAATAATTTCCCTCTGCCTTTACTGTTTTGTTAGTGTGGGTTCTTCTTGTGACAAATTCTTCCAGTTTATATTTCTGAAAATGTCTTTATTTCGCCTTCATTTTTTTCTTATATTTCAGTATAGAATTCAACATCAGCAATTATTTTATATCAGCACTTTGAAGCTGTAATTCCAATGTCTTCTGATTTTCATCATTTTAGATGAAATTAGCTCTCAGTTTTATTGTGGTTCCTTTGACAGTAATATATTTCTTTTTCTCTGATTTAAAACTTTTTCCCTCTGTAATTTTTAGCTGTTTCACTGTCATGTGCCTAGAGGTGTTTTTCTTTGTATTTATTCTTATTTGGGTTCATAATTTATCTTGAGTATTAGAGTAGTATCTTTCATTAATTTTGAAAAATGATTGACCACTGTTTTTCAAATATTGTCTCAGCCCATTTTTCTCTCTCCTTTCCAAGGGGAATTCCTATTACATATATCTTAGACGTTTTTTCTATGTCACCTATGTTTCTTATGCTCATCTCTATATTTTTATCCATTTTTCTCTCCATGCGTCAGTGAGGATATTTTCTTCTAAGATATTTTTCAATTTGCTAACGTTTTCCTTGCTATAATCTGTTGTTTACAGATATTTTTGTTCAGTTATTAAATTTATAGCCTTAAAATTTCTTTTGAACATTTTATTTATATATTCTAATTCTCTTCTATAATTCTCCAGCTAATTTTTTTATTCCCCTGATTCTGTTTCCATTCTTTTCTCAAGAGTTTTTTCCTCTGGAGTTTCCATTCATTTGTTTATATTTCCTTTATGCTTGGTAATTTTTTACTGAATGCTGAATATGTATATGCAAAATGTAGAGATGATGCTATAGATGATGAAATTCCTTTGCTATAGAGAGGATTTACTTTTGCACCTCAAAGGCAGTTAGAAGACTGTCAGATAAACTTAATGTATTCTGTGTTTGAGCTGATTCAAATCAGGATTTCAGGCTTCATGAAGACTGGTCTATTTTTGCTTCACCCTTTTCTTACAGGCAGGACTCAGCAAACTTTTTCTGTGTCAGATTAGATAGTAAATATTTTAGACTTTGCAGGTCTGTGGTCTCTGCTGCAACTATGCAACCCTGTCATTACAAAAAAAAATCCATGAAAAATATGTAAATTAATGGGTGTGGTTGTGTTCCAATAAAACTTTATTTATAAAAACAGGCAGTAGGTCATATTTGCCCTGCAGACTGTATTTTTCCAATCTTTTTTTTTTTCATCTTTATTGGAGTATAATTGCTTTACAATGGTGTGTTAGTTTCTGCTTTATAACAAAGTGAATCAGTTATACATATAAATATGTTCCCATATCTCTTCCCTCTTGAGTCTCCCTCCCTCCCACTCTCCCTATGCCACCCCTCCAGGCAGTCACAAAGCACCGAGCTGGTCTCCCTGTGCTATGCGGCTGCTTCCCACTAGCTATCTACCTTACATTTGGTAGTGTATATATGTCCATGCCTCTCTCTCGCTTTGTCACAGCTTACCCTTCCCCCTCCCCATATCCTCAAGTCCATTCTCTAGTAGGTCTGTGTCTTTATTCCTGTCTTACCGCTAGGTTCTTCATGACATTTGATTTTCTCTTAAATTCCATATATATGTGTTAGCATACGGTATTTGTCTTTCTCTTTCTGACTTACTTCACTCTGTATGACAGACTCTAGGTCTATCCATCTCATTACAAATAGCTCAATTTCATTTCTTTTTATGGCTGAGTAATATTCCATTGTATATATGTGCCACATCTTCTTTATCCATTCATCTGATGATGGACACTTAGGTTGTTTCCATCTCCAGGCTATTGTAAATAGAGCTGCAATGAACATTTTGGTACATGACTCTTTTTGAATTATGGTTTTCTCAGGGTATATGCCCAGTAGTGGGATTGCTGGGTCGTATGGTGGTTCTGTTTGTAGTTTTTTAAGGAACCTCCATACTGTTCTCCATAGTGGCTGTACCAATTCACATTCCCACCAGCAGTGCAAGAGTGTTCCCTTTTCTCCACACCCTCTCCAGCATTTATTGTTTCTAGATTTTTTCTTTTTTTCTTTTTTTTCAGTACACGGGCCTCTCACTGCTGTGGCCTCTCCCTTTGCTGAGCACAGGCTCCGGACGCGCAGGCTCAGCAGCCATGGCTTACGGGCCCAGCTGCTCCGTGGCATGTGGGCTCTTCCCGGACCGGGGCACGAACCCGTGTGCCCTGCATCAGCAGGTGGACTCTCAACCACTGTGCCACCAGGGAAGCCCATGTTTCTAGATTTTTTAATGATGGCCATTCTGACTGGTGTGAGATGATATCTCATTGTAGTTTTGATTTTCATTTCTCTAATGATTAATGATGTTGAGCATTCTTTCATGTGTTTGTTGGCAGTCTGTATATCTTCTTTGGAGAAATGTCTATTTAGGTCTTCTGCCCTCCAATCTTTATGCCAGGATGTGGGGACATTCTCTCCAGGGATCTCGTCTCAAATCTTGGGATATTTAAGATTCCTCTGTGGAGAGCTCTAAGCTCCAATTTTTGTCTCCCTCCTCCTGTGAAACTGCTGTTAGATCAGCTAATCTTCTCATGTGATTGGCTACAATATGAATTAGCAAACACTCAGAGGGGAAAAGCAACATCAAATGCTGGGTTTACCTCTTTGCACTTACTTTCTCTCCAGGATTGTAGCTTCTAAGGTAGTCACCTGGGTAACTCTCTGATGCCTTCACAGATTTTTCCCAAAAAATTTATGTAGATTTTCTCCTTGTTCTTGGAACAAGTAATCTGGCAAGCGTATGAAGATCTTTTTTGAAATTTAGATTCACCATTGCCTTAACAAAGAGAGTAAAAATCATCCTTATATTTCAGGTTTTATGTCAGAAATTGTCAGACCAAAGGGTATATTCAGAATCCAGTTGGCTACTCCCCGCCCCATCTTTAAATGATAATTTGCCTTGAATCTGTTCGATTCCCTTCATACTGACTGCTCCTTCTTTAGTTCTCATCTAAAACAGCCTTCTGATTCTCCCAGTGTGCCTTGTCTAATTCATTTCCTCATGGTAGCCAGAGTAAGTCTTATAAAACATAAATTTGAGCATGTTACCTCTCCCTGCTTAAAATTCTAGTGACTCTCCATTTCCCTTAGAATATGAAAGACAAATTTTAAGATAGCTTGAAAGGCCCTTCAGGACCTGAGCCCTGTTTACTTCTCCAACCTGATATTTCAAAAATTTTTCTTTAAGACTGTACTCTCTAGTTCTAATTAATTTCTTTCCATTTCTTAAACTGGCCAAATCCTCTCCCACCTCAGTGCCTTTGCATATGATCTACCTGGGTCATGAGGTCCCTTTTACCTTGCCTTCGCCTTAAGTTCCTAGTTATCATTCAAATCTCAGCTTAGCTTATTAACTCATTCTCTAGGAAACCTTTTCTGACTCCTGAATTCTTGCCTAGATTCAGAGTACTGTGTATTTCCACAGCAATATTTCTTATCCCCCCTATATTGAAAATTTATGTGTTTACTTCTTTGTATCTCCTTAACTACTATAAGCTTCAAGGGGCAAGGCTAGCTCTAGTCCAGTTATGAATCATTAGCATCTAGCACAGTGCCTGGCTTATAATAGGTGTTCAGTAGTTCTTTGCTAAAGGAATGAATGAATGAATGAATGAGATGCTTTAAATGTGTTTGGCAGTATTTATTTTTCGTTATGATGTTTATGTTTATTGATTTTTAGTATATAATCTTATAAGCTGGGAAAGCAGTATTATTTCTGTTTTTAAAATAGGCAAATAGGAACAGAGCAGCCAGATGTCTTGCTTGGGATTTTTCAGGATTTTTAATGGTGAACGTGTATCTATTCTCCAGGTTCTATAGATCTCCAGGTAGATGGCAAGATTATGTACCATAGTTTTCCCTCACTCATTACTTCATTGCTCCTTTTACATTCTTACCACTTTCTTTATTTTCCTTCCCCCTATATTATCATTTAGGCCACACTGAAAACTAGAGAGATGGCGACACCCTGATTAATCAATAAGTTTGGGGATTTTTAGAGAGTTTAATCCTTCATCATTAAGCGAAACTTCCATTTCCCCCATGACTCTGTGTTAGTCTGGCCTCAGGATGCAGGGGGAGATGTGACAGGTGGTAACTCCTCCCTTTCAAGGTGAGATTATGCATAGAAATTCCAGGAGTTTGTGAGAGGTCAGTCATTCGTATTATCAAATCACTTTGTAATTGAAACCCGTGATTTAGAGCCAGTTTATGAATCCTTATAATTAGACATTAGTAAATAACTTCAAAACTGTGTGTGGTACCTGGAAGATTGGGAGTGGATTTGAGGTTCACTACCTTATCAGATTCCTTTGGTGCTGACATTGAGGCTATGAAATCATTTAATTTTTTTTTTAACATCTTTATTGGAGTATAATTGCTTTACAATGGTGTGTTAGTTTCTGCTTTATAACAAAGTGAATCAGCTATACATATATGCCCATATCTCCTCCCTCTTGCGTCTCCCTCCCACCCTCCCTATCCCACCCCTCTAGGTGGTCACAAAGCACTGAGCTGATCTCCCTTCATTTAATTTTTAAAAGGAGGAAGTTCTTATGTGAAATCAGAAACATGATGAGTGGAAACAATCTTCTCTGTGATCTCTTAAAGAGATTATTAAAGGGAAATATTAAATCATATTTAATATCCTTAAATCGTTTATCATTAACTTCCATTCTGAAATCACTTAAAACCAATGTTTATCACTTTTATGTATTTGTGTGGGGTGGGGGAAAGAGACAGATTTTGTTCCTTTATGTATAACTCTGCCATAAAGTGTGCCATAGTCAGTTCAGTTGTTGGGATTAATATTCAGAGAACAATGAGGCAGGACAGACAGTATCTCAGGCGTTTTCTAAAAACTGTCTCTTGAATGTTACACAATGAGGCCCCAGGCAAGAATCTGGAATCTGGAAGTAGAAGCAGAGATTGAGAGACCAGAAGACATTTATTTTTCTGGGCCCCATCCTGGCTTGGCTGGAAAGTTTGAAGGCGATTTTATTCATGCCTTTCAGGTAGCATCCTTTTCAAGTGGATGGCCATGGAACCCAAGAAGATCTCAGAGAAGCAGGAGGAAATTCTTTCTATCCTGGAAGAAAAATTTCCTCGCTTACCTCCAAGAGATGACATTATCAGCGTCCTGCAGGAGACCCAATTCAGTGCTCAGGGTGAGTGACTCTGTCCCCCAGCTCTGTCTCAGATGCTGAGGAGGGATGGTTTGTGATGTGGAGTGTTACTGGGCCCCAGGAGGTGAATTTGAGTGTGGCTTCACGTTCTTCCCTTTTGCTGGAGGTTGTGGAAGATTTTCAGGCATATCGGGTTAACTCATCTGGAAGCAGACAGTGTGTGGTACCTGGAAGTATACCAGGTACCAGGCTTTCCTGGTACTGCAGGCTTTCCTCTGAGACCTTCGTGTCTGGATGTGTGGTTAATCCATGCATCTAATGGGCACCCCAGATGCATCATCACATGAAATCCCTGTGCTGAGAGGGTTCTATTTTGAGAATGTGGCAGGAGCAATGTCAAGCACAATGAGATTTCATCAATCAATTAATTTTAGAAAAAAATAAAAGACTCTGAAGCAGATAAAAGTGTTCTGTAAGTCTAGGCTTTGTCAAGAGAGTGGATTTCCTGGATCAATTGTTTAATAATAATAATAATAGATATAGTTCATTAAGTGCCTAATATGTACAAGGTTCTGATGGTATAACTTTGCATGAATTAGAGTCCTCGCGACAACCCTGTCAGGTGGAATTATTTATTATCCCTGATTTCCAGATGGGAACACTGAAGCACAGAAAGGCAACTTTGCTTTCCCATCATCACACACACAGCTAGGAAGTGGCCAGGCCAGGATTTAAACCCAGACAGTCTATCTTTAAGGTGCATAGCTTTCTCCCTTATTTCAGGATCCCTCGGGGCAGAGCCTTAGGCAAAGCAATTTATTTGGTAGGTGATCCCGGAAAACACTGATAGGGCATGGAGCGCTTTAACAAGCAAGTTAACTTTGTGGGAAACCAGGCCTTCATCCCACTAGGGAACTCTGCAAAAGAGTGTAAAATTGCACCGCAGAGTTTTCCTACCTGAGGGGTGCAGTGGCATGTTGCAACTTGTTTATCAGAGCTCCAAGGGCTGATTGTTAAATTTTCAGGAATTTTGTGAGTGGGTTGATGTTGGGTTGGCAGGTTGAAATCAGTCATGGTAGAAGGATTGACAACACAGAAATGAACACTACAACTCAGGTTTTGTTACGAGCATACCACTGGAATGCTGAGGAGTACTTAGTCCCAGGGACTGTTAATTCCCCCAGGGTGGGCTCTGGCAGCCAGAGAAAGCCCCCAGGAAAAGAGATGCAGGTGCTAGTGGTTGAGGGCCCTGCATTGGGAAAGTCTGAGGAAATGTGGATGGGACACTGACGCACCTGCCACACCTTCTGTTACATATGCTCTTGCACGTGATATACGTGGATGCATAGCTGCATGATGGTATGCATTTTGCCATTCATTTTCAAAATTAGACCAAACTTTTAATGTCACTATATATTCTAGAAAGCATTTTACACTGTAGTATGATAGGTTGAAGCCTTCCAATCTTCAAGTCGAAGAAAAATATTTAGTACCTATCTGTTTCCCCATACTGCTGTGATTGACAGTGTTCTAAGTTGGAAGAGCAAGTAGTTGACTCTGCTGTCTTAATATGCATCTGGGTAGGAGATACGTGCTTTACTGGCCTTTACTGTAAGTCTTCGTCTCGAGAGTTTAGTTTAGTCTGATACAATAAGCTAGGGTGAGAATTCATTGTTAAGCCAGAGCCTTTCCTGATTTTCCGTGATAAATTTTATTGAAGCACATTGGTCCGCTGACTAAAACTATGCACTTCTGGATAATTTATCCCTTCTGGATTATTCCTCCCATCATTTAAGTAATCCTTTATCTCCTATTGCCAGAGCCTATTACAAGGGTGACCAACTTAATTATGATAGTTTTATGAGTCATATTTATAAAGTGCATTTTGAGTAAAATTACAGTTGAAAACATGAAGGCTTACCTTAATGCATCCTGAAAGCAAATCGTGGCCTTCTTAGGTATTATTTGGTTATTTGCTTAGTTATGCTATTTTTTTTTTTAACCTCCTCCCCTTGCCTTCCCTGCTTTTATCTGCTATGGGCTTCCAGAGTCTGACCTCTGAGTATTTGATCTTCTGGGCTCCCCTGAAGATTACTGGTTTCTGGTTGGATTTGGTCCATGGGAAGAGTTAGAAACATATGGGGCGTGGGAGTCAAAGGAAGAAGAGGCTGTAATATTTCTTCCCTGCTCCCTTCCTGTTTGGTGCTAAGTTTCTGGCAGCCCCTCTTCTACTGTTCCAGATCCCTGTTTCCCTCCTTTGAACCTCTGCTAGTCTCCGAATGCCTCACTATCTTTTATTAGTTTTCTCAGTCCCGCCCACATCTCTGTAAGAGTCCTGCCATTAAAGAATCTTCTTTTGCATCCTGAGGGGTGAATGCTACTTCCTGCTGGGATCCTAACTGATGCAAACATTGTCAGTAATGTGATTTTTGCCTTAATATGTGTGTTTATTATGGTTAAAAGAAATATGAGAGGGGAAATACTGAAATTAACAGGGCGACTCCTTTAGATAATCCCTTGATATTACCAAAAAAGTTCCCCAAGTATAACATACTGTTTTTTTCTCTTATCCACAGGTTTAAGTATTGAACAGACAATGCTGAAGAATCTGAAGGAACTTTCAGATGGAGAAATAAAAGTGGCCATTAGTAGCGTGAACATGACCCTGGAGGTAAGGGTGGAAAAGCCTTTTTGGCAATGACGGATTTCACACAATTGCATTCTGAGAAAATGGAATACGATTCTGTTTATTGCATAAGTTAGTGTTAGTCTTTTGCTGTGATATATTTGCTTCTTTGTGATATATTTGACTAGGAATGCGGGTTATTATTTTGGGTGAAAACACTATGCTAAACCAATGAAAAATGCCAAACAAGATGAGTGCCATTTCATTCATCTCAGTAAAACAAAACCTAAAACATAGTCACATATGTATACATGTATGTGTATGTATATGTATATCCTGTTTAATAACAATGATTATACATGTGATTAGATTCACTTCCTTTTTCTGTGCACTACCCTGCATTGTCCATAGATCTGTTCTAAGAAACCAAGCTGTCCTTTGGCTTTTGTAAGCTATTTGTATCCATGTCATTTTGAGAATCAATGGTGACAAATCAAGTATTAATAAGACCCTCCTTCCAATCTGTTAAATGAATGATTCAAAGTGAATGCAGCTCTTGACTTTGTATGTTTCCTTGGTAAATTGTCTTTTGTCTACTTTGGGGCTTTTCAGTGACTTGCATGTTAATCTTAATTAACCTAACTAATGGGAATTATATTTTACAGAGGCACATTTATGCTGTGCAAAACTGAGTATTTTTTACTGTTGTGTTGCCTTGATCAAGTGATCCACCTTTAATTGAGGCACTGAACTCTCAAGTCAAGTTTATGGAGATAAAAATTGCTGTCTAGGCATTTTGTCTTTTAGATTTTAGAATTGTATGTTGCTATTCTTTTTATTTTTCTTGTGGTAATGGTGACTGTATCACTGTGTATATTTCTAGGGCATGGGAGGCACACATGGGGTATCCATGCCTCGGAAAACCCAAGAGCAAACCAGGTGGCTTTTTCTGTGATTTCTTTGTAAAATTGTTCCGAGGTGTTTTGATATCGTAGTTCGCCTTGTACATCCACATGAGTACCAAGAGGCAGAGTGTTGTCGCTAAAGATACTCACACTTGGTGGTGATATAGTTTACAGACCACATTCTCATTGCATATAGAAACTCAACTGTTTCTGTGGACTTTCAAATTGATAAATGCTCCATATAATTAGACGACGATATGACTCAATACAAGAAATACATGCAATTTGGGATGTAGTAATTAGATCATCACCTTCAATTACAAATCTGCTTTGTGTCTAGAAATCCAAGGAAGACATGGATCTTGCAAGGGTCAGTGGCCTTGAGAATCATTTCTACCAGTTCAGGCCTTAGGGTTTTCTTTCTCTTTTCCCCCTCCCGGCGCCCTTCATTTAACGGCATTTTATTAGGTTTTAAATGCCTTGTTTGGAATTCCTTTCTATATTAACATAGAGCATCTTGTAATTTGCTTAGGGAACTGTCTGTAGTTAGCAAATTATTTTAAGGCTATTATTATTATTATAGACTTACTGTAGCTTTAATGTACCTTCATTTATATTATAGGGGTATACAAATGGCTCTGTCAGATATGTTAAACTGTAAATGTTTATCAAGCTGAATAAGTGATAAAAAGATCGTCTTAATTTTGTAAGTAATTTACATAGAGGGCCAGTAATTAATCAGGCGGCTAAGTACATCTCTGGAAGAGCTATATGATCTTCTGGGAGGAGGGAGAAGGACATTTATACATATAAAGAAGGGTACACAGATTAAACTCTAATTAGCTGAATGAGAGCTTTTCACTTGTGCGTAACAGAGATATTAAAGATAACTGAGAAATGCAGAAGGAACTCCTTAATAACATTGTATATCTTCTTTGAGAGAGAAAATGTACACTATTTATTTAATCTTTTAGTTGGAAAAATCCCGAAGTTAAGGGCAGAGTTTGGATTTCTCCATAGATCATCCTGTGATACAGTGGCGTTTTCACAATCTCGATCTATATTTGATTATATTTCAATATTCCTTTCCCATTACCATTTAAAAATAATGACAGAATTCCCCCTGTCTTATTTTGTGTGGTTTGGAACAGCTGTTTAATAGCCCTTTAAATCTAGATATATTCTCAAAGAAATTTTCTTAGTTCCTATGACTTTCTAAATCTTACTTGTCCTTCAAAGCATGGTCAAGACCAAGCTACTTCATGATGACTTGTAGAAATTATCCATTTTCTATTACCACTTGCAAAATTGACCAACTTAGGACTTAAATATATACTATATCTTCCATTAATTTTCAACTTGTTTCAAATATTTAATCATGGTTAGACAATATTTTAAGCTAATTGGGGGTAAAGATGGTATTGTTGACTTCTATCTCCCTTTGATTTCCTGACACAGTGCTGGGGACATAGTAGGTACTCGGTTAATACATTTGTTAACAAATACAAATGCCATTTGTTCCTTTGATATCTGATTTTCATTTCCTGTTAAATTTAAGTAAGTCAGCTAGGAAAGCAAAGCCATCTAGCTGTGCATCCAAGTTAATTTACTTTGTTTCCTTCCAATCGGTTTCAACTGTAGCTGAAGGCCTGAGATCAGCTAGATAAAATACGGCCCACATATTTATCAGTAGAACTGCTTATCCAGCAGTCCAAAATTTGAATGGGTTACTTGTCACTGGAAGGAATCAGCTGGAAGTTCTGTGTGATGTCAGGGCAATGGGAAAGAGGATTCCTTACATTTTCAATGGCCCTTTGCAACTCCACAGTTGTATGTGTCATGGCTTTTATTTGCCTGATGACCCAGTTAACTTTCTTGGGTGGAAATATTGAGAAAAAAAAGAAGAATTTGTCTCCTTGCAACATATATAGAATGTCCTTCAGAGGGAAGCACGGGTTTGGGTGGTAGAAACCACTACCTTTGACAGATGGGTTCACTCTGGCCCTCTACGTTATAAAGAGAAAGCTACTAAACTTTTTGTCTCTCCTTTTTATTGTAGTATATCTCACAAATGATAGTTGTTCTAATTAAGGTTATATGGGTTATTGAAAATCTACCGTCGAAAGTAAATAATTACAATAATACTGAGTTTCAGTGCTTTGTTCAATATGTGAGATCAGAACGAGTGTGACCTTGAAAAGCAGTAGATAAAAAAATGGCCATATCAGGGGGCTTCCCTGGTGGAGCAGTGGTTGAGAGTCCGCCTGCTGATGCGGTGGACACGGGTTCGTGTCCTGGTCTGGGAGGATCCCACATGCTGTGGAGCGGCTAGGCCCGTGAGCCATGGCCGCTGAGCCTGCGCGTCTGGAGCCTGTGCTCCTCAACAGGAGAGGCTGCAACAGTGAGAGGCCCGTGTACCACCAAAAATAAAAAAAAATGGCCATATCAGAAGCATGGCCAGAGGGCTAGTTCTTCTTGCAGAGAGGACTTGGAAGCTAGGACCATGGAAAAGATACTGCAGTCCCATTTCACATGGCCTCCGGTTCATTCTGAGTCTGAATATAGCACACATCCTGTGGGGCACACACACCATGTATAGGAATCCACTTCATTCATTATGGTTGTACCTGATCCTTTGTGCCCTTTTCATTGTTTGCCAATTTGATTATCAGGAAAGAGACACAGGTGGTTTTGATTTTGTTCTAATTCTGCATTTTAGTGGAGGAACCTGTAGAGAGAAACGAAGGTTGCCGAAAACCAAATCTATGTTAAAAAACTTTAAATAGTAAAGCCTTAGGGAAAATAAAGAAGAGAATTTATGGATATTAAAGTATGTGCTTAACTGGAACAAACTTTGCCTTTATGCTCCATTCGCTCCAGCAGAATGGAGCAATTATACATCCTGGGCCTACTTTACTCCTAGCAAAGCAGTATGTCTAGATGTTAAGGGAAAGGGACAAATCTTTCCATTCCAGTAAGGTGCCAATGAAGCAAACGAGATTGCTCATGGCGATACCACATGAATAGTTCCCTTGCCAACACCAAGTATTATTACATCTACTTTAAGCGTTTCCCAAAAGGCTGTAAGTCATAAGCATCTTTCTTCAGGAAGAACAATAACCAGGCACTGACTTGATCACTTTTGTTATGACCAATCATGTTATGAATATTGCCACATATATACTGTGTCAGTTTGCTGCCATAACGAAGCACCACACACTATGTGGCTTAAACAACATAACTTTATTGTGTCACAGTCTGGAGGCTGGAAGTCCAAGATCTTGCATTGGCAGGACAGGTTCCTTCTGAAAGCTGAGAGAGAATCTGTCCCATGCCTCTCTCCTAGCTTCTGGTGGTTTACAGGCAATCTTTGGCATTCCATGGCTTATAGAAGTACCACCTTGGTCTCTGCCTTTGTTTTCACATTATCTTCCCCCTATGCGTGTCTCCAAATTTTTCCTTTTCATATGGTCATTAGTCGTATTGGATTAAGGCCCACCCTGATGACCTTATCTTAACTATTATATCTGCAATGACTCTATTTCCAAATAAAGTCACATTCTGGGGTGCTGGAGGTTAGGACTTCAACATATAATAAGACTGTATGAATTAACCTATTGCCTGTTAAGTACATTTCATCTGTTGCTCCCACATGTTTTTATTTTAAATCAATTTCCTTCAAATGAGGAAAAGTGGGGATTTCCAACTCTTGAAATTTTGTCTCCTTTATTCAGAGCTGGAGTCTGAGGAAATAGCTCCAGCCTGTTTTCTCTCTGGGGCCCCCTCCTGACCAGACACTATGCTATTTGAAATCTGGAATAGAACACATGGGATGCCCTGCACAGCGATTACCAGCCAAGCTGCACCTTGGAACACTGAGGAGGGAAAAACTCCTTTTCCCTCCTACCAACCTTTTCCCTTAGCATTCAGAGCATGGACCAGAATGAATTCCCAAGATCACTGTTAAACTCCTCCCTAATGAAAGTGAACATTTTTACTCAGGCTGCAGTGATGCATCTTTGAACCATTGTAACAGGTGATTTAAGACTCAGTGAACCAATATGAAACCTGGTTTACCAAATTTAAGCGTGAAACATGATTTTTTATTGTCTGAGCTTGGAGTTTTTTGGAATTCAGGATGAAAATACCTCTAGAGTATTTACCTACCTTATTTTGTCGTAAAATGCATAGTCATATTTGAGGAAGTATATATTATTTTTGATTAGCATATTCTTCAAAATGCCTAACGCTTATGCTGGAGGTGATTTTTCAAAGCTGTTTGGCTAACCAATGGAAATATGTTTAACCACTGCCTCTGTTTCCTTTTGGGTCCAGGGCTGCCAACTCCTACTTGCTAAGACGGAGTTAACATTTGATGACAAGGCTCACTGTGTATCAGGCAGTAGAGTAAGAACTTGCAAGCATTGTCTTCTTTAATCTTCCCAGCAACCCCATGAGGTAGAGATGCTATGAGTACCCCTGTATTAGTTAAGGTAACTCTAACAGCAGTAACAGGTAAACCCCAAATCTCAAAGACTCAACACATAACTTATGCATTTTTTGCTCATGCAGCAAAATCCAATTTAGTGTTCCTGGTTGTGTGACCAGGGGTGATTCAGAGACCATCTTTAATGTGTGGCTCCCAAGATTGCCTGAGACATCTCCATCCATCCTGTCTCTCAAGATGGAGAAGAGCTTGGAGGGCCAAAGGTGGGAGGCTTTATGGATCTTTTCAGAACGTAGCATCTGTCACTTCTGCTCATGTTTCATTGGCCCAGTCACATGGTTGCATCTGACTGCAGGGAGGCTGAGAAATGCAGTCTAACTGTATGTCCAAGAAGAAGAAACAGTTTGAAGAATAATTAGCCAGTCTCTGCCACAATCTCCATCTTGGAGGTGAGGAAATTAGAATCTAAAAAGGTTAAATCATTTGTCTAATACAGAGCTGGGACCAAAATCTGGATCTGTTCTGCCCAAGCACTGTGTTTACTACTTGGGATATGATGCCCACTTGGGGGTTTGCTAGTAAGTCATCAGTTGTCAATCATTGCCGCAAACTCCAGGTGTTGGACAGCCTCGACAGACACCCTTAAGCAATCCTTGGTTGGAACTCTTGTTTTCCCTACTCTTGGTACCAAGCCACTTCTTGTTTATGTTCATATCTTTGCTTCTTTTAAAAATCATTTTAATTTTTGATCTGTAAACATCATCTAAGTTTTCATAGTAAATGTAATTATCAGCCCCTCATATAGAGGAGATTTGGAAAAACAAGTCAAGTAGATAAAAATAATAAGAAAAAAGATTATGAGGTGAGGGATAGGACAAGGACACACCATGTAGGAAGGAAGGAATTCCGATTTTTTTTCTCTGCCTGCCTCTAGAATTCAAAGACATGGGTATTCTGGTTTACCTTGTTGTAATGTAACTTTTTCAAATGTGTGTTCAAAATAGCAGCTCAAATCCATGAAAAATTTTAATGGTAGAGATTTTTTATGGAAAGGAAACAGTATTACTTTGAGCACTATGGTAATTCCTAATAACGAAATTCTGAGTAGTTGAGGTGTTAGGAGTTCTCAATTCATACCTGGCTGAAGAGTCCACAGGGGTTTAAAGCAAATGACAAACACGGTTAGGTGACTTTCATTGTGTGAATTTAACAGTCACTGCGTGTGAGTCATCTGAAGTGTGAATTATAATTTGAAACTAATTTAGAGCTAATAATTCATAGCTTCTTGAGGACAATGGCAGGATAAAAAAGTGAAACCTGAAATCAGAAAAGTAGACTTGCATTGCTACTCTGAGCTATGAGCAGTTCTTGGTAATGAGATGTAATTAAAATGAGGGAATCGAAATTCCCTATTTAACGAATGGTTTATCATATCAGCTGCAATAGCACTTTGTCTCTGGGAAAAAATGTACTAGGCAGCTGAAGCGTATAATATTTAGAATCCTTACAATTTGTAGATAGGTAGCTCCTTCTGCAGATGACCCAAAGTATTTTAAGATACCAGATGAAGTCTGCAAAACTGGCCTATCTAGAAATACCTTATAATGGAATTCCTGTTTTGTAGTTACAGCTAAACTGAGGTTGGAGGCAACTTGATGTTTTTGCTTTTTTTTACCTATTGACCAGTTTCAAATGGATTTAACTGATTCACAAAACTTGGCCTATCTAGCCATACTTCTTTATATTTATTTCCCTCAATGGTACAAAATACCTCAATACTCAATATTTAGAGATCATAAAGTTACTCATTATGCACTGTGCTTTCTTTGCTAAGGGGTGGTGCCCTGGACACTTCTCCTTCTCCCCTGAAATTCTATAGAAGTGTATTTACATGGAGGAAGTGGAAAGGGAGGAGCATAGAAAACACAGAGCCTGCCCCAGGCATAAACTCTCCTCAGGGCCCAGAAATCCCCACTGACTTCCCTGGGCAACTGTGAAGTGGGAATGCAATAATGAGATCAGATGCTATGAGGACATGGCCTCCTCAAGAGGCTGTGGGGAAGTTAGCCTCAAAAATGGCTACTGGGCCTGGGGCAGAAAGGAAGAAAGCTGTGGAGGGAGGTGCATGCCACTCCAGGAAGCCCAGATGGGGTTGATTGCTAGTGAGTGAACAGGGTAGAGTCCGTGTCCCATTTGACGGTATTTTACTTGCTGCATCTCTGGTGGACAGAATGATTCAGATTTACATGCAAATGTGGGTGTGTATCATCCATAACCACTCTCTCTTTTCATTACATCCCCGCCCCGCAATGTGCCCCTGCGTCTGCTTAGCACCAAGGACATGGAACCAAACAGAGCTGCGATACCCCTAGGATTCCTGAGGTCATGAGGTGTTGGGTCCAACTGGCTCCCTGCTCAGTGCCTTCTCCTCAGAATAAAATGGTGTTCCAGTTATCTACTGCTGTGTCACAGGCCACCCCCAGAACCTCGAGATTTAAACTAAGATGTTATTATCTCTCATGGTTCTTTGGCTTTTTTTGGGTTCAGATGGGCAGTTTTTGCTCAGAGTTTCTCATGCAGTTGCAGTCAGATGGTAGCCACCTGTGAGCTCACTTGGGACTCACCGGGTGTGGGCTGCTCACAGCCTGATAGATTAGGCGAGAGAGCCACAAAAGCGAGCTTTGGAAGAGACTCAGATGGAATCTGCGATTATTGTGACCTAACTTCAAATATCTCAGAATATCACTTCCATCATGTTTTATTGTTCATGCAACTCCCTAAGGCCAGCCCAGATTGATGATAAAATAGAATTAGCAGTGGTGTGCTGGTAAATGTTTAACAATGGGCTCTATAAAAAAAAAACCAAAAAAACACACATATTACTGATATGCAGGATATATAGCACACAATTTACAAATTACATACTCTTTATTGTAAATTCTATACAATCGATTCTTACGGAATGAGTTACTTAATTTTAATGCAACTCTTGCCCTGCAATTGATGAACCAGTATAGTTCCAACAAGAATGTGGTTGATTTTTTTTTTTTAATAAGAAAGTGAAACAACAAAGATTTTTTGTCTGAACTTTACCTGTTTGTCAACAGCATGAATGACTTCTCTGCTGCCTTAAAGAATAGTTTTCAAATACTGGAAGAACATGTCCTCAGAGTTTTGTTTTTATTTTTGTGCTATTCGCAATGTAATGGCTAGAAACACAATCCACTTTTAAGTTTAGCCTACGTAATTAACTTTCTCCATTACTTTAAGTCGAGACAGGCAAATTTTTTTCTGCAAAGAGCTAGATAGTAAATATTTTAGGCTTTATGGTCCAAGAGGCAAAAGTGAGGATTTTATGTGGGACTAAATAACGATTAGAAAGTGTTTAGCTCACTGGCTGTACAGAAACAGGCAGTGGGCTGAATTTGGCCTGTGGGCCATAATTTGCCAACACCTGCTCTAGAAAACCAATAAATCAATTAAACAAGCTTTGATTTGTAGTGTTTGCCAATTTTCATAGTGTAAATATCTTACTGTAGTCAGTTTCAAGGTACCAATGTGATATCATCAAAACGTGGTAAGGAATAGTTCTAACACTGTATTGTATAATTGAAATTTGCTAAGAGTAGATCTTAAGCATTGTCACAAAAAAAAGAAAAGAAAAAAAGCTCATCATCTTGTTATATACTTTAAATATATTAAAATTTTATTTGTAAAAAAGAAAAACAGATTGGGAAGAGATGCACAGAAGCATACCATTATATAGCTTCTCCAGCAGACAGATGCAATAGAACATAGATAATGTAGTAGAATAATTAGGAAGTGATACGTTTTGAGAATTTATGACTTTTGTTTTTAATATAATTTCTTTAATGTAGAATATTTAATATAATTTTTAAATGGCTGTGTTTAATTTGTTAATGGTGGGTTTGCAAATTTCCTGAAAATTTTACAGTCATTGCTTACCAACCTGTACAAGTCAGCGCAAACACACCGCTGGGAATTAGACCCCAATTCTTTTTTGTGTGTATATTTTAAAATTTATTTTACTGAAGTATAGTTGATTTACAATGTTGTGTTAATTTCTGCTGTACAGCAAAGTGATTCAGTTTTACATATATACATTCTTTTTCATATCCTTTTCCATTATGGTTTATCATAGGATTTTGAATATAGTTCTCTGTGCTATACAGTAGGACCTCGTTGTTTATCCATTCTATATATACCAGTTTGCATCTGCTAACCCCAAACTCCCAATCCATCCCTCCCCTGTTCCCCCTCCTCCTTGGCAACCTCAAGTCTGTCCTCTATGCCTGTGAGTCTGTTTCTCTTTCATAGATAAGTTCATTTGTGTCATATTTTATTTTTTTTAAAAATATTTATTTATTTATTTTGGGCTGCGTTGGGTCTTCCTTTCTGTGCGAGGGCTCTCTCTAGTTGCGGAGAGCGGGGGCCACTCTTCATCGCGGTGCGTGGGCCTCTCACTATCGTGGCCTCTCTTGTTGCGGAGCACAGGCTCCAGACGCGCAGGCTCAGTAGTTGTGGCGCACGGGCTCAGCTGCTCCGCGGCACGTGGGATCCCCCCAGACCAGGGCTCGAACCCGTGTCCCCTGCATTAGCAGGCAGACTCTCAACCACTGCGCCACCAGGGAAGCCCCTGTGTCATATTTTAGATTCCATATATAAGTGATATCCTATGGTATTTGTCTTTCTCTTTCTGACTTACCTCACATAGTATGATAATCTCTAGGTCCATCCATGTTGCTGCAAATGGCATCATGTCATTCTTTTTTATGGCTGAGTAGTATCCATTGCATATATGTACCACATCTTCTTTATCCATTCATCTGTTGATGGGCATTTAGGTTGTTTCCATGTCTTGGCTATTGTAAATAGTGCTGCAGTGAACATTGGGTGCATGTTATCTTTTCGAATTTTAGTTTTCTCTGAATATATGCCCAGGCGTGGGATTGCAGGATTATATGGCAACTCTATTTTTGGTTTTCTGAGGAACCTCCATACTGTTTTGCATAGTGGCTGCACCAACTTACATTCCTACCAACACTGTAGGAGGGTTCCCTTTTCTCCACACCCTCTCCAGAATTTGTCATTTGTAGACAGAATGATGGACATTCTGACTGGTGTAAGGTGGTACCTCATTGTAGCTTTGATTTGCATTTCTCTAATAATTAATGATGTTGGCATCTTTTCATGTGCTTTTTGGTCATCTGTATGTCTTCTTTGGAGAAATGTCTGTTTAGATCATCTTCCCATATTTTTATTGTGTCGTTTATTTTTTTGATATTGAGCTGTGTGAGCTGTTTGTATATTTTAGAAATCAATCCTTGTCAGTTGCTTCACTTGCAAGTATTTTCTCCCATTCTGAGGGTTGTCTTTTTGTTTTGTTTATGGTTTCCTTTGCTGTGAAAAGCTTTTAAGTTTAATTAGATCCCATTTGTTTATTTTTGCTTTTATTTCTTCTGCCTTGGGAGACTGACCTAAGAAAACATTGATATGATTTAGGTCTGAGAATGTTTTGCTTATGTTCTCTTCTAAGAGTTTTATGGTGTCAAGTCTTATATTTAAGTCTTTAAGCCATTTTGAGTTTATTTTTGTGTATGGTGGCAGGGTGTGTTCTAACTTCCTTGATACACATGCCACTGTCCAACTTTCCTGACACCACTTGCTGAGGAGACTGTCTATTCTCTGTTGTATATTCTTGCCTTCTTTGTCAAAGATTAATTAACTGTAGGTGTGTGGGGTTTTTTCTGGGCTCTCTGCTCTGTTCAATTGATGCATATATCTTTTTTTGTGCCAATACCATGCTGTTTTGATTACTGTAGCTTTGTACTATAGTCTGAAGTCAGGGAGCCTGATTCCTCCAGCTCCGTTTTTCTTTCTCAATATTGCTTTGGTTATTCGGGGTTTTTTGTGTTTCCATACAAATTGCAAAATTTTTTGTTCTAGTTCTGTGAAAAATGCCTTTGGTAGTTTGACAGGGATCGCACTGAATCTGTAGATTGCTTTGGGTAGTATAGTCATTTTCACAATATTGATTCTTCCAATCCAAGAACATGGTATATCTCTCCATCTGTTTGTATCATCTTTGATTTCTTTCATCAATGTCTTATAGTTTTCTGCATACAGGTCTTTTGTCTCCCTAGGTAGGTTTATTCCTAGGTATTTTATTCTTTTTGTTGCAGTGGTAAATGGGAGTGTTTCCTTAATTTCTCTTTCAGATTTTTCATTGTTAGTGTATAGGAATGCCAGAGATTTCTGTGCATTAATTTTGTATCCTGCTACTTTACCAAATTCACTGATTAGCTCTAGTAGTTCTCTGGTAGCATCTTTAGGATTCTCTGTGTATAGTATCATGTCATCTGCAAACAGTGACAGTTTTACTTCTTCTTTTCCGATTTGGATTCCTTTTATTTCTTTTTCTTCTCTGATTGCTGTGGCTAAAACTTCCAAAACTATGTTGAGTAATAGTGGTGAGAATGGGCAACCTTTAGACCCCAATTCTTGATGTGAGGAGGAGCATGTGTCTATAGGGAGGGGAGGAATTGAAGGTGACCATCTTTGGAGACTTTACCAAAGAAGGGGATTGCTTCTCATATCCAACTGTGTCATTAAGTCCTAGACTTTCTTCTATGAATCAAGGAAAAGTAGAATCTTAATTTATGATAATTTACTCATCTGGTTTCATGCACTTTGGTCAATGGTATATTTGCGACAGTTAATAATCTTGGCTTAGATTAAGAGTGGGTAGGGCCACACTGCAGCTAGAGATAATGGTTCATGTGTACAGTACTGAAGAGCATCGGATAATTAGTCTTTAAGGTCTTTCCTACTTGGACACAGACATCACAGTCACCACTGCCTCTATTCATCAGTCACCACGCATGCTGGGGGCTCAGGCTCTTGCCCTGGAAGCCTTGTCTTCCCTACTCTCTGGTCTCTTCTATTCTGCTAGAGACACAGAGCTTGTTCTCGTCAGCAATGCATCCTGGGTTGTCACCAGTTTCCTCCTGAACTTCACTGTCATGGGCTGTACTAGTGAGATCTGGTAACAGTCTTTGGACCACATTTTCTGCATATCTTTTTTTTTTTTTTATCACTTCCTGTCTTTCCTTTCCTTTGCAGGTTTCACACAGCTTTTCCCTTTTCCATATGTCCATCTGTTCCTTTGCAGAAACCCTATTCCATTCTTCACTGCCACTTCTCCTGCCTTGATACTACTGCACTTTCTTCCAGTAACTTCTTGATTATTTGTAATTAAGAAGCCAATAAAAAGTCTTTCTATATGTCACCAAAATGTCTAAGGCTCTCCATTTAGATGTGGTATTTCTGGTACCTCTGTCACCTTATTTGGGGACCTATCTCTTAAGTTCACAGTCACTGTGGGGAAATGGGCATATTATCAGAAGGCATTTTGAATAAATTCATGTATCACTGCAACTTATGTAAATAAAAATGGTACATTTCTAGACTTCAAAAGTAATAAGCAGGCAATTCTGTTTTACTGAAAGCCTTTAGTAGGAGCAGTAAGTTGACCCTTTCCTTGTGCAGGAAATGGAATATCCATGCCTGCCTTCCTGAGAAAATGAGCTCTGTGATATGGTAGAATTTAGTACCTCTCTTATCATGGCCCTTTAATAAATGTTGGTATTTGGAAAGCTAATAATAGGTAGTCTTTGGTTCTAGTCATTTTAACCACCCAATAAAATGACAAAGAAACCAGAAAACAGCCTATTAAGTTAATTCATTCTCAACTTCAGCACTGCTGAGGGAATTAAGAAATAGCATTTCACAAAATATATCAGTGATAATTTGAACTTTTTCATAGCACAATATCTAATACTCTTCTGCATCTTTCTTTACAAGAAGGGAAACCCTGAGGACATAGTGATATGCTAGGATGAGTGCTCTTTCGCTCTGTAAATACATTTTAAAAGTGTACTATAATGTCATTTTGATGGTTTAATTTCTGGAAGGATTTGGCTAATTACATTTTTAGGAATATACTCAGACCAGTTTTAGCTGCCCAGTGTTACTTTTAATAGCAGCTGTTGCTTACCTCTTCTCTTGTTTGTTTTCTCTCTCACCCCCTTTCAGAGTTATTTTGCTGATTTGGAGACCTGACCTTGGTTTAAATTAGTTTGTCTGTAACACTCCTGTGAATCATAGGCAATATTTTAATGGTTAATTACTACATTGTATCAACTTGCCATAGAAAAGTAGGCTGTGAAACTAAAGGAAAATTTTTCCTTTTTCTTGTGACAGAAGAAACATGTACAGAAGAGAAACTGTGAAGTGGGATGGTATTAGAGTGCTTCTTTCCCATCCGTGTAGGTAAATGCTGAATTGGTTCCCTAAGTAACAAAAACTCTTTTTTAGTACACACTGAGGAAATAATAAATTTATACCAAATAGCCAGTGGCAATTTAGATAAATAAGAAGACTCAAACAAAAGAATAATTTAGGATTCTTTCCAGAATAGGCATCTTGTTCCTTAATCAACAGTGATTGTGAAGATTGGCTGTGTGGAATCTGTGGGAGAAGAGTGGGTTATGGTAGGTTGGTGGTGTCACCTAGTGGTAGAAAGGGGAAAACAGAACAAGGTGCTAGAACTAGGATTTGGTAATTTATTATCGTCTTCTTTTATTCCTTCAAAAGAATAATTTAATGCTCTTTGTATTCATAGCATGGCGCTAGCCAATACCTCGAATAATTCAAATTTTAAACATAAATGTAATGGTATCCAACATTCGTTGAGCGTTCACTATGTACCATGCATTTTATTTTTATTTTCTCATTGAACCTCCATGAATACCCTCTGAAATAAGTCCATTATTATTTCCAACTTGTAAATTAACTGTAGTAGACTCTTCTAGAAATGGTAGTTCATGGCATGAAGTATTTGTGGCTATGTTTTGCCTTCCAGCATTTTAGACTAGCATTCTTTTCATGATGCCGTTATGAAATCTACTTTTCAGTGTCTTTGGAATGCCCATGCCAAGCACACCTGTTGTTGACTCTTCATTGTTTTGGTCTTTAAGAGTGCTTTCTTTTTAACCCAAATCAAACAGTCATCTTGTACCTACCTTCCCATGGAGCCCAAACAATGAGGCTCCCAACCTATATGGCAGTTGTTGACATCACCAGGTCAGCCTATAGCACGTCAGACTGGCTAATCTGTCCTTAGGACACCAGGGTTGAAGAGGAGGGTTTGAAAGCATGCACTCATCTCATCCATCCACTTAATCACCCCATGAACAGTCATTTGTCATCAAACATTTTTACTGAGTAGCTTCTATATGCTGAAATATAGGCTAGATACTATAGTACAAGCTCATGAATGATTGGTAATTTTAGTGGGCTTTATTGGGGCAATACAGGACACCAGAGTTTCTGAATCAATAGCTCTGGTTGGGGTCTGAGAATATGTATGTTTAATAAGTTCCTTGGGATGCTGATGTTGCTGGTCCAGACACATTTTGAGCACCATTGGCTTAGAGCCATTTGATTCAGTTTCCAACTTTTGGACACATATACACGGATACTGAGGAAGGAAATTGGCATTCACCAAGTTTCTAGCACTATGTTAGGTGCTTTATATTAGTTATCTTTTAAAATCCTGATGCCTTCCTTATGATGTACATAGGCAGTTATTATATCTGTTTTACAGATGATTAAACTGAGACTCAGAAACGGGAAATAAACTACAGAGTAAGCATTCCAACCCAGGGACAGCGGATTCCAAAGTCCTCATTCTTTCCTCATTGTTCTATGTTGTGTCACAGAAGAAGAAGCTAACCGTTACCATCAATGGTTACCTAGTCTATATTTTTCTGGAATTCTCTTACTGAATTAACTGGCCATGGACATAATTCTGGTATGACAGATAAGAAAGTCCATGTTTCCCCAAAACTAAGTGGCTTCAAAGAACAACAATGTAGTAATTCATATGATTCTCCTGGTCTTGTCTGAGCTTACTCCTGTGACTACAGTCAGCTGATGGCCCTGCTGGCCTGGTTGATCTAGGGTTGCCTCACTCACATGGGTGGGGCCTCAGCTGGGAGGGTTGGAATGAATAGCTAAGTGGCTGAGCCTCTCTCTATATATGGCCTTTCATCCTAGGCTTCTTCACGCTAGAGCAGAAGCCTTCCAAGATGGTGGAAGCAAGAACTTTGGGTGCTTGCAAGTCCCACAAAGTCATGCCACATGTTACTGGTCAAAACAAGTCATGTCATGGGACCAGCCCAGAGAGAGTGAGGAAAGAGACTCCACCTCCAAGTGGCAGGAGCTGGAGATAATCTGTGCTCACTTAAAATCCACCAGAACCTCCAAACAGGAATCTTTGTTATCTAGTTTCTCAAGTATTTGTAACTTTTTTGTGGTTTCAGTTGTCTTAGATTTTATTCAGATGAAGGCCATCCTATCAGATGTTCTTAAGCCCATTGGAAGAGTCAAGTTATCAATGAATCACTGGGAGAGGACAATCATGAAATGAAGTTCTTGCTTTTTGACTGATTCAGCTGATAAATCTGCCTCTTAGGATGGGACTAGGGCTCCAGGGCTTCTGTATTCTTCTAACAGGCTTAAAGGTCTCCAGTAGTAGAGAAGGTTTTTATGAACTATTTTTTTTAAGTTTATAAAGATTTGCTTTGAATTTTCAAGAATTTGTAGAAATAGGAAATTATAGAGTAAAAAGACAGGATTATCAGGTTAGAAATTGAAATGCCCACGGTCACGAGACCCCTCCACAAGACCACCAGAGACAAGAGTCAAAGCCAAACGGCAAGGGTCATTTATTGCAGGTTCGAACCTGGACCTCCGCGCACTCGTTGCCGGTGACGCTAAGAGGTCCCGATGGAGTTTAGTACAGCTCTTTTATAGACAAGTACAAACAAGCTCGCGACCTTCAGGGGTGGGGAGTACTGATTGGCTAACTTTTAAACAAAGACACTAGTCACTGATTGGTTAACTTTTAAACAAAGACACTAGTCACCGTCTGATGGTTGGATGGTTGCAAAAGGGGGTTCAGCAAGCATAGTTACAGAAGCGAGAGCGGCTGGTTAAGATTCGGTTTCCTGAGGCTTTGTTTTTCAATTAGGAATACTTAAGATGGGGCCATAGTTACAAACAGTACAAACAGGAAGATCGATGCAATCCTAGCAGCGCTACGGCCTAATGGCAGGGCATCAATTCAGTCCTATTTCTACCAAAGTAGAACATAGCCCTTCAAAATGTTTATTCAAAACTCTTAAGCAATAGGAAACTGGGCACGTTCATATTTGCACATGGTATAATTTAGTTTGAAAAATGTTTGTGCATCTCAAGCTACATATTTTGTAACAAGATAGTATCAGTCCCAGCTGGAACAGGTGGCCCATTCAATTGAGATAATTTGAGGTCGGTCTAATAAAGTGAGCCATTTTATTAGGTGAAGGCAGAGTGAGGGATACTGCAGGGAAGAGAGTGGTGTCCCAGGGGTTATTACCCTCAGCATGAAAGGAAAAGGATAGGAGAAGTTTCCAGAACCTGGAAGGAGAATGTTGAAAAGAGAGGGCCACCTCAGGAAGAGCCTTTGGTCAAGGAGTGCCCAAGTTCAAAGTGACCCCAAATGAAAGGAAATGTAGGAGTAAACACTCTGCCATCACTCTCCTTCCTCCTTCCCAGCACCTGTTAGGGTTTCCCATTGGCTGAAACCAACAGGAAACGTGAGTCTAGAGGAGACTCTTGATGTGGTCCAGAGGGCCTCTGTGCTGCGGCAGAGAGCAGGGTGGAGGAGGATGGAGACCAGCTCTGCAGGGACCAAAGGAACACAGCTTGCAGAGACGTTCAATTAAAAGGTTCAGTAGAAGGATGGAGACACATAGCACAGGGAGACCAGCTCAGTGCTTTGTGACCACCTAGAGGGGTGGGATAGGGAGGGTGGGAGGGAGATGCAAGAGGGAGGAGATATGGGGATGTATGTATATGTATAGCTGATGCACTTTGTTATACAGCAGAAATTAACACACCATTGTAAAGCAATTTTACTCCAATAAAGATGTTAAAAAAAAAAAAGGGATGGAGACAATAGATAACCCTTCCCAAAGACATCTGTGAGTCCACGATACAGAATTTTCAAAAGTAGTAGGCGGAATCTGCTTACAGTGCTTTTGAAGCTTTTCCCATCTTAGAAGGAATAAAAGGATTGAAATTTGGAAATAGAAAAGAGGAAACATTTTGAGATGTTTGTGTCCCATGTGATTAAGGGAGAGGGGGCATCAGTCCCTCCCCTGGAGCCTGGGCAGTGGGTTCTGAAAGGCCACCCAGAGAGACTCATATGTGACCCTTTCAGTTTGGGAGACACAGTGGGCAGGTGTTTCATTCTTACCCAGAAAATGTAAAGGGTGAGAGATGTGCTGACTGGCTATGTTGACAGTGGGACATAGAACAGGTGGCTGCATGCAGTAGCCTTCACCCCGAGAAAATTGTTAAGAGTAGCGCATGCAGGAATATTTCTGCCAGGCCAGATCTGGGCTATGTGTGCGAGAGAGCCAGCGTGCGTTTTTCGTGGATCCTGCCCAAGTGGGCTGACTTGAAGTGAAAAAAAAGCATATCTCAGCTGAGAGAAGCCGGAGTCAGAGCCAGCTTCCTAAGAGCTGGGGAAGTGAGAAGTGGATTCCACCCATCCAGGAGGGCAGGGGAGATAGGAGATGAGAGCAACTACAGATCCACAGGGAGCCCATGAAGGTAACCCACCTGTGAAGCACAGAGAACTCTAAAATTTAGGTACTCTAGAAAGTAACAGTCGAGTAATAACTTTCCTACTCCTCCGACTTCATCTTACTTCCTCATGCTCCAACCCAAAAGCGGTCAGAAACTACAGTTAGCAAAATGAATGCGGAGTAGAAGGGAAGGTGGGGAAAGAAAGAAGAGATCACACTCCCTCCCACCAGTAACCAGCATTGCTGGGGGAGAGTAGAACTTAACTCTCCTAAAGACTGCACTTGTGGCTGCTCAGCTGAGACTTGCACATTGAAGTGCCTGAGAAGCTTTGTTACCTAAGACTGTGCCGAAAAATCATGGGGTTTGCCTGCTTTTTACATAGGATCAAAGCAAGAACTAACCCCACAGCGTGATCCTAAAATTGCATGTTTTGAGTCCTGCTTGTTCTGCATTATGTATATATGTATAGAGAAAGCTGAGTTACCATTTCCTCGAAGATGAGGTGGTCTTGTCCCATCCCCCATTCCATACATTCCTCCCTGCTGGGTATTCATTCCTTTGTGAATTCTTTCTTCTAAAAAACTTCCTCGATTTTAACTATATGAGAATCTGTTGGAAGTTAGATGGAGAAAGCAGTGAAGGAGAGAGCAAACAATGTGTTTTTGCTTATCTCCTAAGGATATCCCCGGGCCTGCAACATTTTATTTGTGTGAACCCGACATGAAGTGATTTGATAGGAAAGTGTGTTGATGTCAGGATGAATATTAAAAGCTAATATGTCCAGGACCAAGTTTGGGGGCATATTTTATGCACGTTACCTAAAGAGAAAAAAAAAAACCTTCTTTCTTTGAAAGAGCAAGCATCCACTATTAGAACTTTCTAATTATTAGTGTATATATTTGCAGACAAATTTAAAGTACACGATGCTTTCTCTTTTGTATTTAATTAAGGTTTATTTACAAGTTTGAACTTTTGATATTCTTCCATTGTTTGATTTTAGTTTTTGTTACCTGCCAACTCTCTTCCATTTTATATTCATGTGTGTGTCAGGCACCAAGATGGTGCATGAATTTGTTTTTGTTGCTAAAGAAGCAAGTAAACATGTTAACGTTTAATCTTCCAGTAATGGAATCGGAAACAAAAATCTCAGCAACTTACAATGCTGTTCAGAGATATTTTTCCGCTGCCTGTTGTGAGAAGTTAGGGTATGTAAAATAAATGATGTATGGAGCTGTAGGAATGCGACTTTTCCAGACTACCTTATGTCTAAGGAACATTAAACATAGGGTTCTCATTTAGCAAATAAATAACCATTCATTTCAATGGCTGCATAGTCTGGACTTTCGTGCATATTTTTGCAAAGATAAGGAGAGGCCATTAGGGATTTAATACAAAATAAATCGCCAAGGGGTCTTCTTGTAGTCCTAGTCTCTCTGCCACATGGTGTGTTACTAATGTGTATAAATGGGCTTACATGAATTTGTTATCTGTACTACATTTGCAGTATGTATATATTTATATATTATTTTTTAATTGTGTTTAAAAATAAAACATTAAATACATCATTTCGGAGAGCTGAAAACGTAGAATACGGAAATCAATCAGCTTCAATTAGTATTAAAAATGTCAGTCTATTAGATTTGCCTGGGGGGTGTGTTTACCCCACAGAGTTTAATATATCTTAGTTTTGTCATCTGTGAGGTATCCATATGGTTAATTTGTCACCTTATAAGAATAGACTGTTACAATCCAAGCTTGATTAATGACATAATGCTTATACACCATTGAAAGAGTCCGTGTCTTGGTTGTTTTATTGATGCCCTAGGTCAGATTCTGAACATCAACTCTATCCAGTACTGATGGCTTCAACTAACTGACTAATGAGAAGCTTTGCTCGTTTAATCTCGTTTCCAGTGACTCTGACAGAAAAAAAGTGGCAGGAAATGTTTTATATCATATTAAATGATTTGATAACATTTATTATTGGATCCACATAGTACTTGGAGAGAGTTTACCTTTAGACTTCCTCTTTTTTTACATTGATAAGTGGAAACTGTATTTTAAAGTGATAAATGGAAATTATTTCCATTATGATTAATAAATTATAATCTGATAAAATTGGAAAGATAGATATGGTTTTCTTTAGATTAGATTCTGGAACGCTTCCAAATCGTTTAAAATTGTACATATTTTAAAATGTACTTACTCATCTTATAAAGAAAGCTTTGATGTCTGCCCGGTAGAAATAGCTGTGATTAAAGAAATCATCATTTTAAGAAATTAGTTACTTAGTGATGCCAATTAACTTCTATTACTTTTCATTAATAACCTGCTAAGTGATGTTGAATTGTATCCATGCTAAATTTTCTATATCTATTTCATATTCCAAACATAGACTATGGGATAAGTATATGCTAATATTCTTTTCTGCTAATCTATTTTATTTGAGGCTACCCTTTTCAAAGACAGCAAAGACTTTCTGAATTGTATGCAGCTAATATTTCCTTTTTAAGCAGTCCTAATGCAATACTATATGTAGAAATATCATTCAATTAAAATATTTATTAGATAACTATTAGACCTTGGTTAATAGCTTTTACTCATGTTTGTTTCTGAACACAAGTGAAATCACTGTTTTATAATCTACCACTAGGAGAAAGGCAGTTGGTGAGCGTGTGTGTGTGTAACCTTTGCATTTGACTGGTAAGGAAAGTACTGCTTATTTTGACTTCTCTAAATTTGACCAATTTATCATTTGAGGGTTGTTATCCTTGCTTTTATCACTGCTTTACTGATGATGTTTACGGGGCATGGGCTTTAACAGCAGGAGGCGTTTTTTGAAAAATGTTAAGTGTAAAATATATCTTGTAATTTATTCATATGTTATTCAGCATTAGTTTCCACTCCTTGACAATGTATGCACCCAGTCTAACATTATGAGTAATCTTAAAAATAGATGGAAATTGCTCTTGATTGTCTATCAATCCAGGTGAACAAACAGAGGGTCTGAGGCTCACTGCAGACATGAATTCTGTGTCCAAAAGACTAGCGTTCAATGTCTTCTTTCCCGAAGCACTAACTGATATAAAGGTTATTTAACCTCACAGAGGTTAGCAATCCATTGCCAAAAACACACAACAGCACTGTGGACTAACAATTAAATGACAAAAGAAGAATTGGAAACTGAATTTGGATATTTTAAATTTAAAATAATAACACCCTGAAGACATAGAGATGGCCAACAAACACACGAAAAGATGCTCAACATCACTAATTATTAGAGAAATGAAATGCAGCTCAAAACTATAATGAGGTATCACCTCACACAGGTCAGAATGGCCATCATCAAAAAGTCTACAAACAATAAATGCTGGAAAGGGTGTGGAGAAGAGGGAACCCTCTTACACTGTTGGTGGGAATGTAAATTGATACAGCCACTATGGAGGACAGTATGGAGGTTCCTTAAAAAACTAAAAATAGAACTACCATACAACCCAGCAATCCCATTCCTGGGCATATACCTAGACAAACCATAATTCCAAAAGATACATGCACCCCAGTGTTCATTGCAGCACTATTTAGAATGGCCAGGACACGGAAGCAACCTAAATGTCCATCAACAAAAGAATAGATAAAGAAGATGTAGTACATATATGCAATGGAATATTACTCAGCCATAAAAAGGAACGAAATTGTGCAATTTGCAGAGATGTGGATGGACCTAGAGACTGTCATACAGAGTGAAGGAAGTCAGGAAGAGAAAAACAAATATAGTATAATATCACTTATATGTGGAACCTAGAAAGATGATACAGAAATAGAGACACAGATGTAGAGAATGGAGGTATGGATATCTGGGGGGAGGGGAGGGTGGGATGAATTGGGAGACTGAGATTGACATATATACACTATTGATACTGTGTATAAAATAGATAACTAATGAGAACGTACTGTATAGCACAGGGAACGCTACTCAATGCTCTGTGGTGACCTGAATAGGAAGGAAATTCAAAAAAGAGGGGATATGTGTATACGTGTAGCTGATTCACTTTGCTGTACAGCAGACACTAACACAACATTGTAAAGCAACTATACTCCAATAAAAATTAATAAAAAAATAACACCCATAAATGACAGTAAAAAACAAAAACTTCATATGCATTTTACTGTGCTATTTCTCAGAAAAAAAGATCAGTCACATCTCTGACAGAAAGAGACTGGGTTTCTAATCTAATTGATCTCTCAGCGACTGCTGCTGTACATTCCAGGGAGTATTTGCCACATAGGGGACATTTCAAGAAAGTTAGCACTAGGGCAGTGGTTCTCACTTCTTTTGTGGCCATTGAACTCTTTCTAAAACAATTTTTTGGTAGGTGTCACATTTGAGTATCAATAAATTATAAACTACTCCAAGTAAATCAGTATTGATTTCAACACAATTGCTATTGCACAAAACGGAACTTATGGTATCTATGAAGGGGTCGACAGTGATCACACAATTTTCTTGTTTACCCTTCCAATTGGAGTAGAACTTTCACTGTCCTGACCACCCCGGCTCAATGTGCACATGGGTCAAAGTTCTTTAACGTTTTAATATTCTGATACACATGTGCGCTTTCTCTAGGGCCAGCATGGTGTAACACAGCTCCTTCTATGTTTAACTTAGAAAAAGTTATACCTCCTCCCACCCCCACTCTGAATCTCATATCCTCCCTATTCAATATTCCATTAAGGTTCTGTAGTAACAATCTGTATGCTCAATTGAGGCAAAAATAGATTTTACACATGGATCAAAATTTGGCAACACACCTCTGGCTTGCTCCTGGCACATTCATTGGAAAGCACTGATCTTAAGTTTTTCTGTTTTTTTTTTTTTTGCGATACGCGGGCCTCTCACCGCCGCGGCCCCTCCCACTGCGGAGCACAGGCTCTGGACGCGCAGGCCCAGCGGCCATGGCTCACCGGCCCAGCCGCTCCGCGGCACGTGGGATCCTCCCGGACCGGGGCACGAACCCGTGTCCCCTGCATCGGCAGGCGGAGTCTCAACCACTGCGCCACCAGGGAAGACCCTGATCTTAAGTTTTGATATCACTCTCCCATACATGAAGTCTTCTACCCTGGTGACCTGGACTGGATTGTGTGTGACTCTCTAAGGACTGCTTTTGTCAAAGTTAGCAACAGACAGGACAACGGATTGGGGAAGTACCTTTTCCTCAGTGCCTCTCCTGATCTTGGCCTGAATCTTACCATTTTCAGTTTGCAAGAGTGAGGGAAAGTCGAATCCAAGGAAAGAGAGATTTTTGCACCAACCCATTTATTACAAAAACCTTCTACTCCTAGATCTATAGCATGATTGTGTGCTTAAGGACTCTCTAAGGATGGTAGAGATAAAGGGGGAGCCCTGAACTTTCTGTGACTGTTTGAGGTACCCGGTGTGGGTCCCTGAGAGCATTCAGATGCTTAATCTTTAGCCTTTTTCTTCCTGGTAAGCACTTCATACTTAAAAATATACTGTTGTTTACCCATGTTCATAGTAGCACTATCCACAATAGCCCAGAGGTGGAAGCAATTTGCGTCCAGATCCCTGCCTTCTTACGATGCCTGTTTCTTTGCACGTCCTTCAGGAGGGTACCTGTTCTCTGCGGCCACTTTTCACTGCTCTGGACTCTGACACTTTCCAGTTGCACCCTTCACTGTGACTTACGTCTGACCTCTCCTCACCTTCTACCAACCACTCTACTGAGCATCTGTCAAATCCTGTCACCTCCATTGCCCAGCGACTCACGAAGCCCTCACCTCCTTCCAGCCCCAGCACTTCCACCTTAGTTCAAGTTCGTGTTCTTCATCCTTTGGGCGGTACTGCAGACCTTCCTTTCTGGCGTCCCTTTCTTTAGATGTGCCCCTCTCTAATTCATCCTCTTCACTTTCTAGATTATGCCTTGGGTCGTATTGTTCCTGTGCTCAAAACCCTTCCATGCCTCTCCATCACTTGGTAAATCAAGTCCTACTTCTAGTTTACTTCGGCCGCATCTTTACCCTCCTTCGTGAGAACCCTGGGCTTCATTCCTACCATGAGAATGACCCGCAGGCGATATCGAAAGTTCTGTGTCCTCCTGTTGCCTGTGCTGGTACAGGGACACATCTCTCACCTCCACTGCTTTTCCTCCTCCCGCCTGCCTGCCGACTCCTAAGCCCTTGAGATTCAGAACCTGCATCTTCTCCCCAGATGCTCGAGCAAGAATTGGGAGCTCTGCCTCTTGGCTCTTCTAGTTCCATCTATATTATTCGATCACAGTGTTTATTGTGAAACTTTTGGTTTGCTTAACTGTCTCCCTCCCCTAGACTGTGACTCTGAATATGGAAATTGTGTCTTCTTGCTCTTCCCAGGAATTCCCAGCCCTTAGCACAGTGTCTGCGCTGGGTAGGCTCCCTGTGAATTCAGGCTGAGTGAATCCGTCAGTCTCTGAATCCTGTGCTAGCTCCAGTTCTGTCTTCTAATTTTCACTGTTTTCCTCATTCAGATCCTTTACTCCCCATTTCTTTCCTATCATTTTTGCCATCCCTTTCCTGCTTCTCCTGTGTGTAAGGGGAACCATCACAGTGAGGTCTTATTTTAACAGCCCTTGTCATTCAATGATACTGTTTCTTATTTTTGGTCTTTGAGCCAATCAGTTCCATAACCCCTTCTGCAGACCCTCTTCTTGGCTATTTAAAAAATTCTTTTGGAATTGGCAGGATTTGTAGCTTGGGTCGCTGTTAGAAGAGTATTATGCTTTCTTCATTAATGTATGTGGCATTGATTTTATTAATGACCCCTTATCTTTTGTAAAGAAAAGAATTTTTACCCAAATTATATACAATTTAAATATTAGAGTCTGGATTAAACAAAATGAGGCATCTGTGAAGTCAAGGGTTGGAACAGTCAATAAGTTCCCTTTGATTTATAAGATTCTGCAGTTGTTTTACAGTAGTCTTTTCATCTCAGTATCAATCTGTTTGAGTCTTGTTCTCAGAAATTCTCTCAATATGAAAAGTCAGAGTCCAGGCAGAAGTAATTCAATACCAAATTATTTCTGGACATTTGATTACAAAGTTGTATGTGATTTTTATGTCTACCTGAGATTTTGAATTAATGGGATATACTCATTATCAGTTATAAAAAAAATGGGATACATGATTCATTATAAGTCACATATTTGGATGCTGTTAATGAAAGTCTGACTTTTAACATGAACAAAATATTTACACTTCTTTTTCTTTCCTTCACCTGCCCCTTTCTGCCCTTCGTCATGCTGTCCCTCTTTCTCAAACTTGTTTACAAGAAATCATAAGGTAGAGATAACATGGTCACATCACTTCAGGAGAACTCACACTGGCTCTCTCAGGGGCCATCAGCAGCTCAAAATTAGATTGGATTACAAACTAAGACAAGTGGAGTCATGAACTCTCTGTGGACTGAGGCTGATCTTCAGGCTATTTCAAGATCCAGTGGTATCGGCTAAGATGCAGTTTACAGGATGACCCTGGAGGGATCTTTTCCAAAGGCAGGAGTTTGTGTCTGGTGCTTGATTCCTCTCAATGTTTGTCTGGGTCTTACCGGTTTGGTGACTGTAAAGTGAGGGTGCTTTGACAGTGTGCAGATGTCCTTGAAGACCAGAGCCATTGACGGTGGCACTATTCAGAAGAAGGTAGACTTGATTTTAGGACACCTATGTGCCTATAGCTGAGTCCTAGTTTGAATAATAGTTTCTGTGAATTCATTCTGGAGGTTGGCCAGAGCTGCTTCTCGGCCAACAGCTAGAGCCTAGGCATCTGGGCCAGTGTTGTCCAATTAAGCCCCCATTCCCAGGTAAGGGCTGTCTTATTGTCTCAGCCCTGACCATATGTTAGGGCAGCAGGGGTCCATAACCTTCTCCTGCCTTTCTTCACGGCAGGCAGAAGAGCACTGGAGGGATTTTTCCTTCTAACAGGTCTAGATCCAGATACTGATCATTTGGGGAATAGTAATAATAATTGGTATCATGTATCAAATGCTAAGTATGTTCCAGACACTGCATTTAAAACTTAATGTGATTTGTCCCACTTAATTTGCATGGCCACTCTGTGAGGTAGCTAACTGTTAATAATCCCATTTTATGGAGCAGATGCCTGAGGCTTACAGAGGGTATGTAACTTACTAAAGGTTACTCAGCTACAGAGTGGTGGAGGAGCTAAAATGTATGCCCAGACATTCCATGTCCAGAGGCTGAGCACTTCGTCACCACCGTGTTGCCTCTGGACGCCTCCCGAGTGATAAGGCATATGGTCCGAGTCTGAATTCCTGCCTCTGCCTTTTGCTCTATGGGCATATTTATTTATTTTCTCAAAACCACAGTAGCTCACATCTGTGGAAAAGAAATTTAAAAATCTACTTCATAGAATTGTTTTGGGGTTTAGTATGTGTAAAATGCTCGGTAGCTTCGTATGCATGTTACGTGCTCAATAAATAGTAGCTAGTCTGATTTAAAAGAAAAACAAACAAAACTTGCCTAGCTCTAGACAAAACAATGCATTGTTATGAAGCCAAAGGATATCTGTGGTTGTGGTTTACTGGGTAGGTTCATAATATCTTTATAGGTCCATTCATTTTTGAAAGTCAGACTGGAAGGAATATCAGATTTGAAAAATTCTGTATATGGAACAAAGAACCATGAAGTAGAAACTAAAAGACTGGAATTCTAGACCTAGATTTGCGATAAGCCGACTAGGTGAACTTAAGCTAACCATGTAAACCCTTCTGAGCTTTCTTTGTTTGTATGTTTCAAGATCAAGGGTTCCATGTGGGAATGGGGACTAGTAAATTAGATGTGCTCTATAGACTTTTTAAGTAAAAAATTCTGTAATTCCGAATCTAAGCTAATACAAACTGGTATTATAGTGGTTGAGTAAATAATACTCAGAGTTCCCACTCTCTTCTCGTTTTTCTCTTGTCTGAATGGAACCCAATCAGAAGCAAGGGATTCACCATTCTGAGCCATTTCCAGGAAGTTCTGAGACAACGTGTGTTGCCATTAGCAGCTCTAATGAGATGGTCCCTTAATTGACAAGACAGACCTTACCTTAGCTGATAGAATTTCATTCTTCTTATTAGTCATTGAGGACCCTGAGCAAACATTTCTTAACCCTCTGCCATCCTTACAGAACACATTTATAACTTTTGCTTGTATTCCTGCTCTTGGATTAATAACTATCATTTATTGCTAGCTGTGTGCGGTATTATTTACATTATTTACTTTACTCTTTGTATACCTATCACCTTGTGTTTCAAAGAGTGTTCTTTTATGCCACTAATTTTTAACTCCTTCTGGCCTAAGAAGAAATGGTCTGAAAGCTCCCTCTGCACTCTCCCTTATCTGCATGTTATCAGTGCAGATGTACCAAACCCTGCCTGGTGTAATAGACTTGGATTTGAGCAATTCCTTTTACTAGCACTTTATCTTTGGACAAATTGCTTAACCGTAGGCGTCAGTGTTGATGTCTGTAAAATGAAGAAGATCCACCTATTGGGGACATCATGGAGCTTAAAGAAAATGTCATTGAAATGAAGTACAAGCCAGCACATAATGAGTGCTAGCATTCCCTATGTAGCTAACCTAATAATGCCCAAATCTAGAAAGGGGAAAAAGCACTTTACATTAAAAGACCAAAATAAAACAAAGTTGAGGAAATATTTGCTATTTATTCACAAATGATAATATTATTAATGTATGAAGAATTGTTACAAATTATTAAGAAAATAGCTAAATTCCTAATTTTAAAAAATGGACAAAGGGCCTAAACAAATAAAAGTATTTAACCTTACAAATGTGCATTTAAACCCTAATATATACTTTTTCTGATAGGATTAATTCTTTTTTTTTTTTGGAATAATGATGGTGAGGGTGTTAGAGCCCAAGCATCAGGTCTATTTCTCTCTACCCAAACCACGCCACTTGGGGGCACATGGAGAAGAATTCTGTAGCCCCTCGTTCATCTCGTCCTGCTCTCTGATCTCCTCTGCACCCCACATTTGCACTGCCTCTGCCCTTGCTCCATGCAGAGAATGGACATCCTGATGTTGGCTAATTTCTCAGACCCTCTTTGGGAAAGTGGGCACAGGTCAGTGCTGCTCCTGGGTGCTCGAGCCTGTCTGAGGTGTTCAGCCATGCTTCCTTCCTCCCTCCTTCCCAGCCGCAGCCTAGCTCTTTTTCCGGGTCCTCTGCACATCTTCCTCAAGGTCCCCCAGCATCTAAGCTTTCTTCCTTCCCTTTCTGATTCTTTTCCCCTCCCTCAGTTAGATGCTTCTGGGTCTCTTCTAGAGGCAGAGTGGTCTGGTTCTTTGTCTTTTCTTCCAAATCTGTCCTTTACTTCTGAATCCTTTCTCTGTTATTCAGTAGCATCACCTCAGCCATGCCCAATGGATGCCCCATGATCTACTTCTATGAGACAGAAGCCAGAAAGTTAAATGAAATTCTGGGAATGAAAATCACACTGTTCACTATATTAAAATTCTGTTATATTCTGTATCTCCTACTTCTTGTGTATGTACTGGAGGATGAAGATCATATGGGGCAGGGCTTGCCTTCATTTGGCTCTAGCTAAAAGGCCATAGACTAACACATATTCTGAGGTCATCAAGGAGACCTGGGTTTCCGCTGGTCAGGTTGAGCAAACTGGCCAACCTGGGGTAACGGATTTTAGAACCCACAAAATGAAGGGAAGAAACAATGGCTATCAAGGACATTTTCACTCCAAAGATCAGTTATAAATATCCATTAATTGAAGGAGAGAGTGAGAAGGCAGAAGTGAAGAGAGAAAAGGTTTAACTAAGCACCTGCCTCTGGCCAGCACTGTGATTCAGCTTTCACATGTGATGAATCTTCTCGAGGATGCTGTGTAGTAGATCCATTTTTTTGTTCGCATATTGCAGATAAAGAAATAGAGGCTTGCAAAGATTCAGTGATTTCTTACACACTGAGGAAAGTGTCTGAGCCAGGATACAAACACGGCTTGTGGAAAAGCAGAAAACCAATACTGAAAGGAAACACATCCAACATCGTAATTCTGTGGTCTTGGTTGTGAGGTCTTTAGACTCCAAACTTTCCACGTAAGCAAGGAGCAGTCTCCTTACAAAGGTAAAAGGGCAGGAGCACTTTTGGTTTCTCTCCTGAGTTGTTCATTTAGAAAAACAAATAAAGCAAAACAAATGAAAACAGAACCGAAAACAAACAAACAAAAAAGTATTTTGTGTCCGAAACAAGAATCTCCAGCTCTAAGACAGATGAATTCATGGTTCTCTAAATATTTGTTCTAATAGATTTTGACAATCTCCTTCAGACCTCTGCTTTCTATTCTACTTCACAATAATAATAATAGAAAAGTGAAAGAATCAGTCTTAAACTTGAACTCCAAATAATAAAAAAAATACTGTTCTTGACTTCAGAAAGTTTGGTCATTATTGTACTGGAAGCCTCAGTGGATTTCTAACCATGTTGTTTCTTGAATGCTTGCTGAATAGGATGACACTCTAAATAAGCTGAACAGAATTAATTCAAGAATATGAAGATAATTTCTACTTGTGTGTCTTAATCTGATACTTGCCATATGGGAGGCTCACATCATTCTCGCGGCAGGCCTAATTTATGGCAAACACAAATCCACATTCGGGGAATATGGGAAAACACAGCCCTTCTCCTCTTTATTTTTATAAGATCGACTGTGGACTTTTTACTTCGCTTTGCCTGCACTGATTCTAATTTAATTAAATGCAGATTTCTTGGCAGTAGGGGTGGGAAGTAGGTTGCCACTGACGGGTACAGGAAGAATATCAACAACACCACTGTCTTAATGAATTCAGGCTGCTATAATAGAATGCCATAGACTGGCTGGCTTATAATCAACAGAAAGTTATTTTTCATAGTTTGAAAGGCTAGGATGTCCAAGTTCAAGGCACTGGCAGATTTGGTGTCTGGTGAGGGCCTGCTTCTCAGTGCACGGATGGCTGTCTTCTGGCTTTGTCCTCACGTAGCAGAAGGGTCAGGGGAGCTCTCTGGGGTCTCTTTTATAAGGGCACTAATCCCATTCATGAGGGGCTCTGTACTCATAACCTAATCACCTCCCAAAAGCCCTGGCTCCAAATACCATCACACTGGGGATTAGGTTTCAACATATGAGTTTGGTGGTAGAGTTGGGTGGGGGGAAACAGACATTCAATCTGTAGCAACCACCAAAATGGAAGGGATTCTTTGGCAGGTGAAGTTTTCTGATTTTTATATTAGCTCAAGATGGCAATGTACTTATAAGGGGCTTGTGTTGAAGCTGTGCATTCAAAACATTTCCCACAGAAGTGTAAAAATATTTACTGTCTGTCTGAACATATGAAGATGGAGGCTGAAGGAAATATGAGGAAGGCTTAAGCTCCTATTCGGCCCTTCCTTGGGTCTTCCCTGGGAGAGAATGACTCTCAGGACTTTGTACTTACTCTTCCCAATCAGTCAGGAGAGCCGTTTTAAGTCCATCTTAAAGCTTACGTGCACATCTTTTCCCGAGATTCAAAACAACAAAACAGAGACTTAGATTTGGAAACTGATTCATTGAACAAGATGAACCGAGACCTGTTTGAGCGCCAACTGCATGCCAAGAACTTATTAGCTCCTCTGTACTTGCAAATCTAAGTTTTGCTCTTTTCTTATTATAAGATTTGTGATCCCTGCAATCTCCAGTCACCAGATGTAGCCCCACGCGGGTTGTCATCATCTTCAAATTGAGCACAGTCATAATAACTAATACATCAAAGTGCTTCAGATGTGTGGAGCACTGTTCTAAGCGCTTTCTGTGCATTTGTTTAATACTCACAATAGACTGCCAGATATTTCTCCAGGGAAGATGGGTTTATTGGGGATCAGAAGAGAATTGCAATTAGGGATCTGTAACCATGGTGAGCCATGTGCAAGTCCCTGGGTGGAAAGGAAGAAGAGTGCTTTTATAGAGAGGAAAAGGAAGTTGAGAGGGCTAAGATAAACAAAGAGGCCATGGCTTTTTATTGGCTGGGTCCTTGCCAGGAAAGAAGAAGAGTCTTTCTGTTTCCTGTTGGGCTCTACCATCACAGGGTGTGAGAACTGCCCCCTGGTGTCCCAACTCTATTTAATTGAGGTTTCTGTTGATTAATTTTTTATGATGGGAGGAGTGGAAAACTGCAGTAGAAGTGAATAGATAAGGAGAAGCTGGACTGTGAAGGGCCTTGCGTACCATGTTAGTAGATTTGTCTTTCTCTTCTGGGCAGTTGAAGACTGGACTACAGGAGAGTCTAGTGACCAAGGGCACATTGCAGAGGTTATTGGCAAACAGGTCAGGCTGGAGCTGCTGAAGGTCTGAACCAAAGAAATGCCTTTGGCTATGGAGAAAAAGGGATGAAAGCATGAAATATGCGGAATTTTCTGCCTCAAAAAAGAAATGAACAGAAATTAGGAAGAATGAAATATATACAAAAAAGATAATAAACATGGCAAATGATTAAATTTTTTAAAGTCAGCAATAAGGGTAAATGTATACTAAGTTTAAGAAATTGATACTTAAAAGAATAAAATAGTAATAAGTAATATAACGATGTAATCTAATAATAAAACAAAGAGAATAAAAAAGCACTTCAGTGATAAGAGAGTAAGAAAAACTATAACAAAGAATCAAAGTGATATAGTATGCCACAACACTGTAAGAAAGAGTCACTTGGGATTAGGATTTCGGAAAAACAAACTTTCAGCAAGTTTAAAAAATTAGTATGATAAAAAGTATGAGTTCCCAATTGGAATTCTCAGATGTAGCAAATTCCGTGACTCCTTGGTAGGGTGGGGAGGTAGGGAGGCCTCTAAGGGGCAGGTAGCATCTGAGGTCTTGCCTCTGATGACTGTGAAGGTCCAGGAGGGATCCCCTACATCTAAATGGTGTAATCAGTCATCCTTCTGCCCCCGTGACTCTCTCCCCTCAGACCTTACGTGCATGTACTGCCAGGAGCCACTGGGTTTCTAACTTGCATGACTCCATTGAGGATCACGCTGTTAAGTGCAATCAGTAAAAAAGGGAGAGGAGAACATGTAGGAGGCAAAAGAAAGAGAGGAAGATAGTTTGATCTGGAATGTTTTGAGTTCGAAATACCTGAAGTTCATCTAAGGCACTGCACCCAGTAAGGATCTGGGTGTTCAGCTTACTGGTAGGAACGGAAATCAAGACTTGAGAGTTATTGTTGTTCCTGGGGAGAAGGACCAAGCGACAGAGTGAAGAGAGGACTGGTCAGTAATGGGCTGGGAGTAAAGATAAAGCCAGGGAAGCAAAGGCTAGAAGCAAATGTATGTCAAGAAAAGAAGCCAGAGGGCTTCCCTGGTGGCGCAGTGGTTGAGAGTCCGCCTGCCGATGCAGGGGACACGGGTTCGTGCCCCGGTCCGGGAGGATCCCACGTGCCGCGGAGCGGCTGGGCCCGTGAGCCATGGCCGCTGAGCCTGCGCGTCCGGAGCCTGTGCTCCGCAACGGGAGAGGCCCCAACAGTGAGAGTCCCGCATACCGCAAAAAAAAAAAAAAAAAAAGAAAAGAAGCCAGAGATGGTCGGCAGCTATTATTAGTATTAGGAGAATTAAACTCGTGACATTGGGCCAACGGAGAGAGATCCCTGTGTTGGGCCCTGCTGTTGACTGGGGCTTACAGAGACAGGGACAGTGATTTCTCAAGGTCCTTTGTACTCTTGTTTCTGTTGACCAAGGTGAGCTTAAATCTAATATTTTTTTGATCCCTGCTGTTGGTATCGTTTAGAGTTCTTTTTTTATTCCCCATGAGCATCAGTTCAAAGATAACCTTTATTCATTGGACCATGAATGAACAAAGAGGGATGGAAGTTCAGAGATATCTGTGGGAGCACCTGTGCTGCCTGAGTTCTCTCCAAACTTAGTAAATGATCCCTAAAGATGAGAGGATTCAAATTCTGGCTTCCGCTGAGAATTGAATATTCCCCCGAACTGCCTGACGCACAGCCCCAGCTGAGACCTAATGCAAGTATTTTGCTTAAGAGAACTTGCAGATGCGAGGTGCTTCTAACAATATGTGTCAAGCAGTGTGTAGCCGATGGTAGGAGTTAGATTTATGCATATTATGGTTGTCCGTTTCCAGCTGCTTTTGTGAAGTCAAACTTTTTTTATGTTAACAGATCACATTACTAACACATTTAGTGGAGAATAATGAGATATGGTGGTGATACATCATTGGCAGCTCATAGCGCCATTTGAAAACATGCTTGTTTTTAAGTCTGCAATAATGGGTCAAAGAGTGAGAGGCACACTGACATGCACACAGTCACAACACGGCTCTGAACAGCTAGTCCTGAGTAGCTCTTTGTAAGTGTTTTATTGCCAGGAGGGAACCTCAACTGTGGCTCACAAGAGCGCCCTATTTCTCCTGATTAACTAAGGGGATAAAGACATCTCAAAGTTGAGATAAGTGACCTGTGGGATTTGCTAAAATTCTGGAGAGCACTCTGTATACGATGAAATGGATAGAGGTTACCTCTGGGGATTAGCACTGCATCGATTCTGTAAAAAGCTTGTTTGATCTTGTAAAAACAAATATTCAGGGGCTTCCCTGGTGGCGCAGTGGTTGAGAGTCCGCCTGCCGATGCAGGGGACACGGGTTCGTGCCCCGGTCTGGGAAGATCCCACATGCCACAGAGCGGCTGCGCCCATGAGCCATGGTCCCTGAGCCTGCGCGTCCGGAGCCTGTGCTCCGAAACGGGAGAGGCCACAACAGTGAGAGGCCCGCGTACCGCAAAACAAACAAACAAACAAACAAACAAAAATATTCAGCTCACCCAGAGGCTAAGGGCACCTCAAGAGAACATTGCAGTTGCCATCCTGGATTGTCAGAGCATTCTCTACAGCCAGTAGTCTGGTCTCTTTCTCTCTGTGTGTCTCCTTTTTCTTTCTTTCTCCACCTCTGTTTTACCCTTGGAGGAGTCTAGATGGGGAGGGGAATGAAGCGTATTATACAGGATAACATAAGGTCCTCTGTCTTGGTTCTACACCCCAGGCTTAGGAGCAACCCCCCGATAGCATTCCCTCTGTGGCTCTGGCATCCCATTAATTTACCTAAACCTTTTATAATCAAGCATTGACTTTCAGCATTTACTATTTCATGGGATAACAAATCCCGTAAGTGTCCCTATTTTGTGGGAGGTGAGATATTCTATTTATTAAAAGCTTTACATCATTCAAGATTTGGGAGGTGAGGAAAAGCCACTTAGGCAGAGAGCATAATGTATGACTGCTACGTCTGAAGAATTAAAAATTAGAGAGATTCTGTTCGAGCACATGAGAAGGGGTGATGGTGATGACCAATGAGGCTAAGGAGGTGGAGAGGGGCGAGGTCATGGAGAGCCTTAGTGCAAGGCTGAGCATTTGAACTTTATGCTAGAAGGGAACAGAGGGGAGGGATAAAGGACTCATCTTTGGGTTGTAAAATACCAGTAGTATCCCTCAGGAGTTTTCCAGTTCCAGCAGTGATTATTTAAAACTAAAAACACTTGCATCAGGATGTGGAAGAGAGAATACGTCATTAAATTCCCATAGCTGCATGTAGCATTGAATTCTTCCAGGTAAAAAAGGTTGATCTGGTGGGCTTAAATGGAATGACATTTTGAGCTCTTGAAAATGGGCACAAAAGTGAACAATGAATTTGACTGTGGACAAAGGCACGTAGGATGCCAGGGCTCAGATGACTCACTCCATAATCATCATTATTCTGTACGCTATTGAACATAGCCCTGGGAAGGGCCTGAAACTCATGACAGACTGTTTATCAATGCCCTGGGCCAGTACTCTACTTCAGGAAAAACAGTTAACAAAATAATGGTCAACAACATGAACATATTTGGTCTTTGGACCAAATAGAAAATTTTATCCTACCAATGTACGAATGCCACAGTATAGACCTGGGAACTAAACACTGAACATTAACATGACTAGATTTATAGAGAATATTGGGACCAGAAGGAGCCTTAGAGATCAGATGTTATGGTGCTTTTATTTTGCAGGTTAGGAAATGGAGGCTAGGAGATATGAAATGGCTTGGTCATGGACACAGAGGTTAGGCAGCAGGGCCAGAATCCTGACCTTCTGATCTGTGACTTTCTCCTCCCCTGCTTTTCCACCTCACTGTCAACACAGTCTTTGGTTTGGTCTGTTATATGTCTTGAAGATTTTTCTGGCCTATTTCTCTCATGGGTAATGCTCACTTAGTGGCTGCTTTTCAAATCCTGAATCGTTTTCAAAGAAACATCCATAATGGGATCTATTTTCTTGTTTACCCTTTAAGGAGCACATCAATTTATGTTTTAATGTTTTCCCCCCACAAGCAAGGGCTAGGCATAGGGCAAAGCTTGTTGATGTCCTGAGATGGTGGCAGGGCACCTCTCCCTGAGATGTGGGAGAGCGAAGAACCAATACCCAAGGACAGGCACCGAGCCAAGGTAAGGAACCCAGACTCTGTGAAGATAAATCCAAGAGGCCCAGACAGACCAACAGGAATCCAGGCACAGAGAATGGGCAGTGCATTCTGGGAGGCCAATGAGTAGGAAGGATAGAAATGAGCAGAGGACTTCAAGGCCGTTAAGAATTTCCAAGGAGGAAACTGGGTGCTCAGTGTTGCTTTATAAAGTAGCTATTTCTGTGCTTCCTCTTGTGTTTGTGTGTGGGGTATTTAAAGAGGCCAAAAATGTGTGAAATCAAATCCTCTTCACATATTATATTTTCACATTGATGTTTCCAGGGACATCAGTTATTTCAGCCGCACCAGATGTGTGGCCTTTGTTGGTAGAGTCACCAGGCCCTCTTGTTTTCCTCCTGGAAACAGGCCACCTTTGAAGGTGACAAATGACACACGTCAGCACACTCTGATCTTTCGTTGGGAACTATACATGGTGTTGTAGGCCTCTGGGCCTCACAAGCGCTCTCTCTGTTGCTTCATGGAGCACACAGAATGCTATTACTTATCTCACCGGGCTGTTGGGAGGAACACATGAAGTAAACTTTGTAAAGCTACTCTCGCAGTACCTGGCACATTCCCGGCCCTCCACACATGCGGTTCTCTTGAGCTGCCCTCCACCGATCTCACAGGTCACAGGACTTCCGGTTAGGAAATATGTAATCAGATGCAGTTGGTTTGTTAGGTGTCTCCTTTATTTTTAGATCTGTGCCTTTCCGTTTAATCACCACAATACCTTCTATATGTACTGCTTGGGCATTTTAAAAGAAACTAAAGAAATAGAAGACATAATTTGAGAGGCTAAGAGAGATATTGAGATTGTCTAATTCAACGTCCTTCTTTCATAGACAACAATCTAAGACCTAGAACATCTGCCAAGGTCACACAACTAGGTGATAGCAGGACTGTGGATAAAAGCCATGACTTCTGGCTCTGATCTGGCCCTCATTCTATCATGTAACTCATCCCAGCCATCAGGACACCCACTAGTCTTTGGTGCATTGTCTACTCAGAGAAATAGTATAATCAGTGGTAATCTAGAAATATGTCATCGCTGAGACTCAGAGTGGACTAGCTCTTTGGTTATTGACCTTGGTGTTTAGTGAGATACTAACTATATGTGTTATAATTCATTAAGATAGAAAGCAGTAGAACCCAAGGAAGTATCTCCCAACCAAGCTATACTGCTTGTAACTCCTCTTCTTTGCAGTGCACTTTGGTTTTAGGGAAGTAGAGTCTGGTAGAATAGAAGATGAAACATCAAGCAAGATATTTTAACTAACTCCTTCACCCATTCAACATGCTATGTGCTAGGTACGAGGGATAGAAGGAGATAAAAGTACACGCAGTTTTTTATCCTCAGGGAGCTTTCGGTCTAGTGGGAGAGCTAGACATTAAACAGATAATGACACAAATAAATGTATATTTCAAACTAATTTAGTGCTATAAAGAAAAGCATAGGGTGCTGCTATGAGAAAACGTGATGCCAATATAACCTAATTTACATTAGACGGGGAGGTTTTGAAAAGCTTCCTTGAAAACGTGGTTTTTAGGCTTATAAATTAAGGGTACGCCAGAGTCACGGAGGTTTATGGGTAAGAGCATTGCAGGCAAAGGGAATAGCAGTGCGAAGCCTCTGAAGCGGGAAATAGATTGACACATTCAGGAAATTGACAGAACATCCTTTAGGAACTGAATGGATCGTAGTGAATGTGGAGAGGAGAGTGGCGTGGCATGGCTGGAGAGGTGGTCGGGTCAGATCACCCAACACAGGCCTCACAGGCCAGAGTAAACGACGGATTTATGAGATTTTTTTTTTTTAACATCTTTATTGGAGTATAACTGCTTCACAATGGTGTGTTAGTTTCTGCTTTATAACAAAGTGAATCAGCTATACATATACGTATATCCCCATATTTCCTCCCTCTTGCGTCTCTCTCCCACCCTCCCTATCCCACCCCTCTAGGTGGACACAAAGCACTGAGCTGATCTCCCTGTGTTATGCGGCTGCTTCCCACTAGCTATTGGGTTTACATTTGGTAGTGTATATATGTCCATGCCACTCTCTCCCTTTGTCACAGCTTACCCTTCCCCCTCCCCATATCTTCAAGTCCATGCTCTAGTAGGTCTGTGTCTTACCCCTAGGTTTTTATTCTGAGTACAATGGAAGCTACTGGAGGACTCTAAGAAGGGTAGGGACATGGCAAATAACTGATGGGAAAGAGGTAAGGACAGAAATAAAGAGATAGAATAGAGGCTTCTATAACAGACCAGGAGAGATGACAATGACTTGAAGTAGGATGGGGGGGCGGGCAGCGGAGCTGTAATAGACAACTTTAAGGTATACATTTGAGTTATAACTAACGGGATGTGTTGATGGATGTACTGGATCATGTGCTGAGGTAGGAAACCCTGGAGGTCAAGGTGGCAAGCACAGCCCAGCTTTGCAGTGCAGTCTGTGTGCCCCTGGGCAAATCCACAAACAGACATCGCCTGATGCTCAAGCCTAAAAAGCCCATCTTTAAATGAATCTTGAATACACGTGGCCAAATGGGTCTCACAACTTTTCTTCCAGTTTAGGATTTTTTTCTTTTTCTTTTTTTTTTTGTGGAACGCGGGCCTCTCACTGTTGTGGCCTCTCCCGTTGTGGAGCACAGGCTCCGGACGTGCAGGCTCAGCGGCCATGGCTCACGGGCCCAGCCGCTCCGCGGCACGTGGGATCTTCCCAGACCGGGGCACGAACCCGTGTCCCCTGCATCGGCAGGCGGACTCTCAACCACTGCGCCACCAGGGAAGCCCCAGTTTAGGAGTTTTGATACTTGATATTTTTCACTCCTTTCTGTGAAAATTTGTTCAAGTCTGAATTAGTGGTCACGGTAGGGATTACTTCATTATTGGTTTACTGGCTGATAAAGACAAAATATAACTGGATCATGTAGTTATTACTAATTAGTTTAAAAAGATTTTGGAGGGATATTACATAAGCCTGAAGATTTCATTGCACCACTTTGGGAATCTCTTTTTATGCAATTGTTAAATTAAAAGCTAACAAAGGTAATTTCTTAAGAAAATACCATTATTTTTCCTAACTATGAAATCAAAAGTCCTTGTCCAAAAATGAATTTTACTAGTTATGAGAATCTACCTATTCTTCTGCGTTAGTCCTTGTCCTTTCCTGTAATAAACTTGAATTTTTATCAGCAGTCCTCACATGATTTCTTTGCGAAAAATATTTCTCTGCATAGAAGAAAGTTTATCATTTGGAATGTTAAATGCAATTATATTGACATATGGTGATAATGGGATAAAGCATACGGGTTAAAGGTTGCGGGAACCATAGCTTGGCAATTAGCGATGTAAATGAAACATTCATTATCCATCATGCTGAGAAGTTGATGAATTGTACAGCGAATCTGAGCCCACAGTCAGGACTGAGATAAGTCATTTCAGACAATACAGTTGAGTATTTATGAGCACCAGGGACAATGTTTCAGATTCCTGTCATAGAGATTTCTTTACCTATTGGTTTACGTTGAATAAAGACCTTACAAAGTCCAAACCACAGCCCTTTCCTTCCACAAGAATATACATGAAAATCCAAAACCTTCTCTTAAGATGAAGCATTTTGAGAGCTAAAGTGACTAGATGTTGACAATATTTCCCATAAAAGTCCATTCCAGAAAAAAGATGTACAGTAGATTATTTGTCTTGAAGAAGGGCCTTGGCATATCTCACAATAGAACCTTGATTTTGGAGGGAAACTATACATTTAGAGGTCTCAGTCTTTCCCCCAATCCTGCAGGTTGGATTATGCAGAAGTAATTGCTATTTTTTAATTCTCTACCAAATAACTAAGGGGACAGTAAGATACTTCAAAAAATATAAGGTCTAAGCTTTTTACTTTACCTATTGACCATTTAATTATCTTGTGCATACATTCTAAAGTATTTCCTGTGAACACGAGTATCGTCCAGAAAATTTTAATCTAACATTGATTTTATATTTTACTGAAACCTATACTTCTCAAGCTCTTCAAAATTTTAGTCATACAAAATAGTGCCTTAAAAAGTGAGAAGGAATCATTGAGGAAATGTTAAGATTTCTTTTATTTAAGATAACTTGTGATTTAGCTAGAAAGCTCAAGACGTCAACCAGTAAGGAGATGGTGATGGCCGTGGTGCTCAGTCTTTGCCCAGAATGAGAAGTGCCTTTGTTAACAGCTTAATTTGTGCTGAGGCTCAAGTAAGGTCAAATCAGGGCATGCCAAAACGGTGAAAGCTAATAATAATAATAGTAACATCTGACATTTCTTTAAGTTGACTTTATGCCATTTTTCAGTTCTCCACTACGTATGCTAAACCAGGCATTGTTCTAAGCACGTAAAATAAACAACTCAATCCATCTTTCTAATAATCCAAAGAAGCAAATCATATTATCATCCCACTTTACAGATGAGGACCCTGAGGCTCAGAGGCGAGAAATGATCATCCAATGATCCAAGTTCACACAGCTAGTAAACAACTGGGCTGAGCCTCAGACCCTGCCCTCTGCAACCCCAAAGTCCTCATCAAACCACTTCGCTACTGAGTGTGCTCCACGCTGATTGTCCCCCACTTCTGACTGTCCCATCCTTGCAGACTTGCTCCAATTTGGGGGCCCTCTTCTCTTCATCATCAGGCATCCAGCGCCTTCCCCTTTAATCATCTCCCCCTATCAAACCAGAAATAATTAGCTCTTAAGACTTTTTTTTTTTCCGGTACGCGGGCCTCTCACTGTTGTGGCCTCTCCCGTTGCGGAGCACAGGCTCCGGACACGCAGGCTCAGCGGCCATGGCTCACGGGCCCAGCCGCTCCACGGCATGTGGGATCTTCCCGGACCGGGGCACGAGCCCGTGTCCCCTGCATCGGCAGGCGGACTCTCAACCGCTGCGCCACCAGGGAAGCCCAGCTCTTAAGAATTTTAAGAGAAAGTCATCCATGTCAATGGGTTAATTTGTTAAGGCATTCCTGCCTTAAGAGAATGCTGGTCTCTCTAGAAGAGGTTGCCTTGGCGGTCTAGTGGTTAAGACTCCGCGCTTCCAATGCAGGGGATGGGGGTTTGATTCCTGGTAGGGGAACTGGGATCCCACATGCCACGTGGCGTGGCCAAAAAATTAAAAAAAAAAAAGAAAAAAAGAAGAGGTTGGACCAGGTCAGTCCTCTGATCAAAAACACCATTGGCCTACAGTGGTGGTTTTCACTGTGTTCCCAAGCCTACCTCCAGAGATTCTGACTTAATTGGTCTGGTCTGGGGCCCAGTCACTGGTGTTATTAAAAACCTTCTTAGGGTGTCTCTAAGAAGTTGGGAGTTGGGAAGTTGGGAACTTCCCAACTGGGAACCCCCGGATACAAGTACATGCTCTGGTTCCCTCTAACCTCATCTACTAGGACTTCCTCCCAACCCCTCTCCACCTCCCGTTATAGACGTGCTGACTTCTTTGCTGTTCCTGGAACATGACAAGCATGTGTTTTTGCCTCATGGGCTTTGCATCTGCTGTTCCCCTTTGACTGAAACACTGTTCCCCCAGATATCTGCATAGCTAGCTCAGTGAACTTACTCTAGTTCTCTGCTCAAATGTCATCTAAACAGTGAGTGCTTCCCTGACCACCTTTTATAAGATAATAACTCAGGAATAACTAGGGATCTTCCTCAGGAATGGAGATCATAGGATTGGGAGAGTGGTGACAGTTACCATAGAAAGAGTAGGACCTGGTGTCGGGACGAGCTAAGAGCTAGAGGATTTGGGTCAGAAATGTAGTTGTGTCACTGGCCTGAAGACCAGGTGAGCAGTCCCTGTGCATCTTCCAGAAGATGTTAAGACCTAGGAGGATTTGACTGAAATGAGATGATGTAAAACCAAGTTTACACTCAAGAAAACTTCAGGAGTTCTAGGACAAATGTAAAGAGATAACAGTCCTTGCATACCTGAAATATGGGTAGAGGAAGAAAATGCTTTTTAAAATGACAAAGTATAAAGATCGTGTTGTTCCTCTTTGTCATTTCTAAGAGATGCGTGCTGGCTGTTTTCATCCATAGCCCCAACATCGTAAGATTTTTCTTTTTTTGTCTTTCAGTCTTTCACACAGGTGTTTAGTGAACAAAGGTGTTTTTTTTCCATGTGTACTTGATTTTCTGTCTAATCGTACTCAGCTCAGTTTGGCAAGTGACAGGGAGACTTTTTTTCCTCTTTGGGACTGAAGTCTTGTTTTACAATTCACTTAGTGATCACAGCGTGTTAAGAACTTGACGTAAATTATCTGTTTTTTGGGGCTTCCCTGGTGGCACAGTGGTTGAGAGTCCGCCTGCCGATGCAGGGGATGCGGGTTCGTGCCCCGGTCTGGGAGGATCCCACATGCCGCGGAGCGGCTGGGCCCGTGACCCATGGCCACTGGGCCTGCGTGTCTGGAGCCTGTGCTCCGCAACAGGAGAGGCCACAACAGTGAGAGGCCCGCGTACCACCAAAAAAAAAAAAAAAAAAATTATCTGTTTTTTACAACCTCTCTGTGGAGTCGACATTAGCGTTCCCATTTTACAGATGAGGAAATTGAAGTTCAGGGACAAAAAGTTATTCACGGCTGGTAATAGAATTTGAACTAATGTTTTTCTGTCCCTAAAATCTGCAACCTCTTCACTACCCAACGGCTCCAGATCCCACCTGGTCCCTCCATTTTTAACTTAAAAAAAAAATCTTAACTTCTCTCTGATTTAGAGAAGTGAGCCTATTCCTTTTCCTCTATTCTGCCCAAGTTTTCAAATAATCTAGTTGTTATTTGAAACCACCCAGTTAAGTTTTAAAATACCTGTCCTTTCCTAGCCCTGCAGACTTAAAATAGGTCTGCTGTCTCCTACACAGTCATTTCATTTCGTTTTCACTTGCTCCTTCTCTTTTTAATTCCCATTTCTCTACTTGCTTTATTCCATCAATTACTTTCCACCTTCTTTTTGTGGGGTTATTTCTACCAAAATTAATTAACACATGAGGTCTCCTAAGTAAGTTTCTTTGTTGTTAAATTCCCCTTACCAACAGTTGTAACATAGGAAAGGCAAGAAAAAATTCCGATATGATTATTGTACACATTTATTTAAGATATATTCGTTTGTATGTGATGTGACTGCAGGGTCAACGTATGACAATTAGAAAGCCAGGTAACATGAACAGAGAATAGATCGTCCAACATAGATCATCTTTTCTTTCAGTTTGTTCATTCCGGTATCCTCCCAGGGTTTAAAAAGCTTGCTATTTCTTCAATAAAAAGGTTTGGGGGCACTGTGGCTTGTCTATTTCATTCCTGCTCAACCAGTGCGTATACTGATACCAAGTTTTTCCTTGAGCTGGATGAATTCCAATGGTGACAGCAAAGTTCACTTTGGTAAAGTAAAAATAACTTGGGGGAAAATAAGTGCATATAAAGTAATAGAAAGTAGGAGAAGTGGTGGAATCTTAGGTAACAAATTCCAGTGTAAGAAATCATATAGTTTATTTGCTTTGATTTGTTTTTTATTTCTTAATATAAATTGTTCCTTTTCCCAGATGGGAAAGTTTTGGAGCAAATATGAAAATTTCCAGTTCACAGAAAAGAGTGAAAAGTGACCTGGTTGTGCTTCTCACCTTTTGTTAGACCACTTAGTTTTTGTTTGTTTGTTTTTGTTTTATAATTGGAGTATAATTGATTTACAATGTTGTGTTAGTTTCAGGTGTACAGCAAAGTGATTCAGTTAGACATATATGTATATATGTGTGTGTATATATAAGAATATATATAAGAACATATATATATATTTTTTCAGATTCTTTTCCATTACAGGTTGTAACAAGATATTGAATATAGTTCTCTGTGCTGTACAGTAGGCCCTTGTTGTTTATCTATTTTATGTATAGTAATGTGTATCTGTTAATCCCAAACTTCTAATTTATCCCTTCCCCCTCTTTCTCTTTTGGTCACCATAATTTTGTTTTCTATGTCTGTGAGTCTATTTCTGTTCTGTAAATAAGTTTATTTGTATCTTTTTTTTAGATTCCACATATAAGTGATATATCGTATTTTTCTTTCTCTGATTTACTTCACTTAGTATGATAATCTCTAGGTCCATCCATGTTGCTGCAAATGGCATTATTTCATCCTTTTTTATGGCTGAGTAATATTCCAGTGTGTGTGTGTGTGTGTGTGTGTGTGTGTGTGTGTGTGTGTGTGTGTATCACATCTTTATCCATTCATCTGTTGAAGGCCACTTAGTTTTTGAAATACATGTGTGTGGCTGCCTGTCAATAATTTACAGTCAGAAGTTGCAATTAGCCTTCCCTGGGGAAGAAGACTTCTGCAAAGTCACAGAGGCTGTCTTTGGTTTTGCTAGAGCTTGGAGACAAATAGTTCCCAGAGTTTCAAGACATATGTATGAACTATAACAAGTGATTGGTTAGGCTCAAATTATGTCTTGCTGTGGTTGAAGTAGCCCAGAATGACTATAGTAAGTTTTTTAAACAACTAAATAAATATTTTTGACAAAATGATTGTGAATATTGAACTGAAGAATCCATCTCTCAGAGAGCCTCTCCATATCAATACTGAAAAGCCACGGCAACTTTGTAATTTCTGTCTGTAGTGGGCACTGGTGTCTGCAAGGGAGAAGCACTGCATTTTGGCTCTAGAATAGGTTAAAAACAAACAACAAACAAAAACCTCTTTTCCTTTAGCAGCCAGGGAGCAGAAGCTGCTTTGGTTTTCCTTTGTCTTTGGAGGCCTTTCCCAGTTGACTCCCTGGTCTAAAGCCCAGAGTGAAGTTCAAGTATTTGTGGGTTAAAAGGCAGTTTGTGTGGGACCAAGTATTCTGTTCTCTTACTTCTTGTCTGGCCAATTTGCTGCAATGTGGCTTTGTATCTGGCATCAATATAGTGGAAGCATCTTAATGAACCCACTGAATGGCATGCTGTTCATGTTGTCCTTATCACAAAGTGAGCATTCGAGCTGCCATTTAATGGAGTAAGCTGGAGTGGCTTTTCCTTCCTCACTCAGCATACCATCTGCAAACTGCACCTGGGTGGTCTGTGGTCTTTGTGGGCAGTACAAGGAGTATGGTGGCTTCTTCCTGGGGAAATGCTTGGAAATAAAGGCAGAATGCATTAGCAGATTCTCTGGTCTGCCCTTCAGCCAGAATGACATTTAGGTTTGGTTTTCCCCTTTTCTGGTTCTCGCTGAATTCTCTAAAAATCAATGTGCTGAATGAACATTTAGCAAATTTTTTAAAACGTGATTTACCAAAAACTTTTTCATGTATACATTTTACAGCCATTTGGGACTCTGTTCAATGTTAGCTGAACACCATCCTTGAACATTCTGTTTAAAATAGCCACTCCCACTCTGCCACCCAGAAATTCCTCACCCCTGACTCCATCTTACTTTTCTTCATTGCACTTATCCTCATGTGACCTTGTTCTGGTTTGTGTATCTCTCTTGCTAGCACACGAGCTCCTGTGAGCTGGAACTTGGTTCACTTCTATAGTTTCACTCCTAAAGAATGCCCAGCGCATAATAGGACTCCAAGCAATCTTTATGGAATGCTTGGATAAGTAATGCATATTTAACAGCTCTGGAGGATTTGACTTGTTAAAACAAGCATGTATTATTTCTATAATCAAAATTGTTGATAAAGTAAAATGCTTTTGGTAGTAGGAATTATTCAAAGTAAAGATTTACATGTTCTTTTTTATTTTTTTTAATTTTATTATTATCATTATTTTATGGTACGCGGGCCTCTCACTGTTGTGGCCTCTCCCATTGCAGAGCACAGGCTCTGGATGCGCAGGCTCAGCGGCCATGGCTCACGGGCCCAGCCGCTCCACGGCATGTGGGATCTTCCCGGACCGGGGCACGAACCCGTGTCCCCTGCATCAGCAGGCGGTCTCTCAACCACTGCGCCACCAGGGAAGCCCTACATGTTCTTTTTAAAAAAATATGTAGCATAAAGTTCATACAGAGTCTCACACCACATAAATGTCCAATGATTTATGATTAAATCATAAGGAAATTCAAATTACTTAGGTGATAAGATATTCAAAGGAAGTGGTCAGAGTAGGATGAGGTGAGTTAAAGTTTCTTTTTCTGAACTGAGTCTGTCATGAAGTGACTTCAACTTCAACTTTCTTTATAAGGCAAAGATAAGAGACCTGAGAGAAAATGAGAAATGCTGGCTGGAGATAGAGACCCTATCTGGAGATAGAGATGACAGTTCTAGTCTAGAGGGTGAACAGATTTCTGGGGAAGAAAACCATACCTGTGTGATCCTCGTTTTTAGGCAGCAGTGCTGGGCTGGCCAAAGTGGGTCTAGAGGGGCTGGAAGGAGATGGGACAACTTCTGACCCACTGTGGTGCATGTAGCTGGAGAGCAATTTCCAAATCATGGAAGAAAGAATGCAGAAGGTCGGAAAAACGTGACTGTACAACTCACCACTACCTCCAGTCCCCCTTGTCCTTTTGGGAGCCTGAGTGTGGATCCAAGAGGACTGGAAAGCCAGGGAAGATAAGAATAGCAAACAGCAGACCTGCGAGGTAAATGGGACAGTGGACTGAATGAATACAGGAGCCAATATCTATTTCCATTAGCTGAGCTTTTAAACCACTGGTAGAATTGTGCTAGGAAGGCTGCATTCATTTAAAGACTCATGAGAGGGTATAATACGTATAGAGGGAGATGATGAGTCTTCTCCACGTTAGGAGAGGAGAAAGAAGAGAAGTCAGCAAAGGAAGCAAGGGGAGAATAACAAGAGGGTTGTTGTCATGCTGTCATAGAAGCCAAGGTTCTGGAAAATCGTTTTCTTTAAGGTCAAGGGCAACTAAGCAATGGAAAACAAGAAGAAAAGCCATTCTGTTTGAGTGGGCCACCAGTGACTATAGTCAATAGTTTCAGTAGAGGGGAGAGCTTATGTATTTGTTCAACAAATATTTATCCATCACTAGGTATGTGTGAGACACCATCCTAGATACTGGGGAATATAACCATGAACAAGATAGGTGAGACTCTGATTTCATGGAGCTTACCTTCTCCTTGCGGGGGTGAGGCAGGTGTGGTGGTGGTGGAGGTAGACGGTAATAAATAAGGAAAATAAGATAATTTTGAATTGTGTGTGTGTGTGTGTGTGTGTGTGTGAACTGACAGTGACAGTGTTAGGGCGGGGGTGGAGGATAATACTCTAGATTGGATTAGGTAGTACTTTAGAGGAAGACCTTACAGAGGAGGTGATAAGAAGAGCCCAACAGAAGAAAAGCTAGGAACAGAACATCTTAGGCTGAAAAATGGCAAATCCAAAGATGCAAAAGCAGGAACAAGGTTGACATATTCAAGAACAAGAAGGCCAACGTGATTGGCCCTCAGAGAGTGGGGGGAAGTAGTACAGGATGAAATGAGAGAGGTGAACAGGGCCGAAGCCACGTGAATGAAAGCAAGATTCCCCAAAGAAATGGTGGGAAGGTGCATTGTCTGTGAACATGACCCAGTTATCCAAGAAGCTTCATTTGGCAGAATAGAATGTTAATTGGTTCAGATGAGGAATCTGATAACACATGTTTTATTTTAAATAAAGGAAAATTGAGCATCCTTTAAGACAAAAAGGGAAGAATCCACAAGGAAAGAGAGAGTTGACTCCTTTTCCCTCAGTGACCATTAGTAATATATTCACCCCACAAAGCACACAGCCACCCACTCAATGCTGGCATTAATCTCATACAGATAGGCTTTGCCTGAAGAGTGAACATATGGTATCCGCTGAAACTTTCAACTCTGCTTAGAGCTAATTTGTAAAATCTAAGAATGACACTGTACTTACATTGGTATATTTATTCTGACATTTAAAACTTCTAAAGAATAGGCCCCAGGTCAAGGATTCTAAAGCTGGATCTTAGAGACCATCTAGTCTAACGTCTTCATTTTATAGACAGGGAGACTGAGGCACAGAAAGATATTGGTTTGACCAAGTTCAGAAATCTAGACAGTGACGATGGAGACCTGATTCTGTCTCCTAATTCCTGATACAAATGTCTTCTCACTAGATAAGTCTGTGCCTTCAACATCTGAAGTCTGAAACCCCAGGGATGGATAGATGGATTGATGCATGCATAGGTTGTTCATTCATTTATTTATGCAAGAAAAATTGAGCAACCACCCAGTCAAACAATATGCTAATTGCTAGAAATGCACATATGAGAGCTGTTTATAGTGCCTTTCTCCACTTCATGCCCTTCCTTTACTCAGTCTACTCCAGGCAGGTTTATAATCCCACCATTCTATTAAGACCTCTGTGGTCAAGGTTACCTAAAACCTGGGCAGGACAGGAATAAAGACGCAGACATAGAGAATGGACTTGAGGACACGGGGAGGGGGAAGGGTAAGCTGGGACAAAGCGAGAGAGTGGCATCGACATATATACACTACCAAATGTAAAATAGATAGCTAGTGGGAAGCAACTACATAGCACACGGAGATCAGCTCTGTGCTTTGTGACCACCTAGAAGGATGGGATAGGGAGGGTGGGAAGGAGATGCAAGAGGGAGGAGGTGTGGAGATATATGTATATGTATAGCTGATTCACTTTGTTATACAGCAGAAACTAACATAATAATGTAAAGCAATTATACTCCAATAAAGATGTTAAAAAAGAAAAAAAATTTTAATGGAGAAGACCTTCAAGATGGCGGAGGAGTAAGACGTGGAGATCACCTTCCTCCCCACAAATACATCAGAAATATATCTACATGTGGAACAACTCCACAGAGCACCTACTGAATGGTGGCAGAAGACCTCAGACTTCCCAAAAGGCAAAAAATTCCCCACGTACCTGGCCATGTGGTTGACAAGGTCTTGGTGCTCCGGCCGGGTGTCAGACCTGTGCCTCTGAGGTGGGAGAGCTGAGTTCAGGACATTGGTCCGCCAGAGACCTCCCAGCTCCATGTAATATCAAACGGCAAAAGCTCTCCCAGAGATCTCCATCTCAACGCCAAGACCCAGCTCCACTCAACGACCAGCAAGCTACAGTGCTGGACACCCTCTGCCAAACAACTAGCAAGACAGGAACACAACCCCACCCATTAGCAGGGAGGCTGCCTAAAATCATAATAAGGTCACAGACACCACAAAACACACCACTGGATGCAGTCCTGTCCACCAGAAAGACAAGATCCAGCCTCACCCACCAGAACACAGGCACCAGTCTCCTCCACCAGGAAGCCTACACAACCCACTGAACCAACCTTAGCCACTGGGGGCAGACGCCAAAAACAACGGGAACTACGAACCTGCAGCCTGCGAAAAGGAGACCCCAAACATGGTAAGTTAAGCAAAATGAGAAGACAGAGAAACATAGCAGATGAAGGAGCAAGGCAAAAACCCACCAGACCTAACAAATGAAGAGGAAATAGGTAGTCTACCTGAAAAAGAATTCAGAATAATGATAGTAAAGATGATCCAAAATCTTGGAAATAGAATGGAGAAAATACAGGAAACGTTTAACAAGGAGAACTAGAACTAAAGAGCAAACAAACAGTGATGAACAACACAATAAATGAAATTTAAAATTCTCTAGAAGGGATCAGTAGCAGAATAACTGAGGCAGAAGAACGGATAAGTGACCTGGAAGATAAAATAGTGGAAATAACTACTGTAGAGAAGAACAAAGAAAAAAGAATGAAAGGAATTGAGGACAGTCTTAGAGACTTCTGGGACAACATTAAATGCACCAACATTCGAAGTATAGGGGTCCCAGAAGAAGAAGAGAAAAAGAAGGGGACTGAGAAAATATTTGAAGAGATTATAGTTGAAAACTTCCCTAATATGGGAAAGGAAATGGTCAATCAAGTCCAGGAAGTGCATAGGGTCCCATATAGGATAAATCCAAGGAGAAACTCACCAAGACACATATTAATCAGACTATCAAAAATTAAACACAAAGAAAAAATATTAAAAGCAGCAAGGTAAAAGCAACAACTAACATACAAGGGAATCCCCATAAGGTTAACAGCTGATCTTTCAGCAGAAACTCAACAAGCCAGAAGGGAGTGGCAGGACATACTTAAAGTGATGAAAGGGAAAACCCTACAACCAAGATTACTCTACCCAGCAAGGATCTCATTCAGATTTGATGGAGAAATTAAAATCTTTACATACAAACAAAAACTAAGAGAACTCAGCACCAGCAAACCAGCTTTACAACACATGCTAAAGGAACTTCTCTAGGCAGGAAACACAGGAGAAGGAAAAGATTTACAATAACAAACCCAAAACAATTAAAAAAATGGTAATAGGAACATACATATCGATAATTACCTTAAATGTAAATGGATTAAATGCTCCAATCAAAAGACACAGATTGGCTGAATGGATACAAAAACAAGACCTGTATATGCTGTCTACAAGAGACCCACTTCAGACCTAGGGACACATACAGACTGAAAGTGAGGGGATGGAAAAAGATATTCCATGCAAATGGAAATCAAAAGAAAGCTGGAGTAGAAATTCTCATATCAGACAAAATAGAGTTTAGAACAAAGATTATTACAAGAGACAAAGAAGGACACTACATAATGATCAAGGGATCAATCCAAGAAGAAGATATAACAATTGTGAATATTTATACACCCAACATAGGAGCACCTCAATACATAAGACAAATGCTAACAGCCGTAAAACGGGAAATCGATAGTAACACAATCATAGTAGGGGACTTTAACATCCCACTTTCACCAATGGACAGATCATCCAAAATGAAAATAAATAAGGAAACACAAGCTTTAAATGATACATTAAATAAGATGGACTTAATTGATATTTATAGGACATCCCATCCAAAAACAACACAATACACTTTCTTCTCAAGTGCTCATGGAACATTCTCCAGGATAGATCATATCTTGGGTCACAAATCAGGCCTTGGAAAATTTAAGAAAATTGAAATCATATCAAGTATCTTTTCCAACCACAATGCTTTGAGACTAGATGTCAATTACAGGAAAAAATCTGTAAAAAATACAAACCATGGAGGCTAAACAATACACTACTTAATAACCAAGAGATCACTGAAGAAGTTAAAGAGGAAATCAAAAAATACCTAGAAACACATGACAATGTAAACACGATGACCCAAAACCTATGGGATGCAGCAAAAGCAGTTCTAAGAGGGAACTTTATAGCAATACAATCTTACCTCAAGAAACAAGAAACGTCTCAAATAAACAACCTAACCTTACACCTAAAGCAATTAGAGAAAGAAGAACAAAAAAACCCAAAGTTAGCAGAAGGACAGAAATCATAAAGATCAGATCAGAAATAAATGAAAAGAAATGAAGGAAACAATAGCAAAGATCAGTAAAACTAAAAGCTGGTTCTTTGAGAAGATAAACAAAATTGATAAACCATTAGCCAGACTCATCAAGGAAAAAAGGGAGAAGACTCAAATCAATAGAATTAGAAATGAAAAAGGAGAAGTAACAACTGACACTGCAGAAATAAAAAGGATCATGAGAGATTAGTACAAGCAACTATATGGCAATAAAATGGACAACCTGGAAGAAATGGACAAATTCTTACAAAAGCACAACCTTCCACGACTGAACCAGGAAGAAATAGAAAATAAAAACAGACTAATCACAAGCACTGAAATTGATACTGTGATTAAAAATCTCCCAACAAACAAAAGCCGAGGACCAGATGGCTTCACAGACTAATTCTATCAAACATTTAGAGAGGGCTTCCCTGGTGGTACAGTGGTTGAGAGTCCGCCTGCCGATGCAGGGGACACAGGTTCGTGTCCCGGTCCAGGAAGATCCCACATGCTGCAGAGCGGCTAGGCCCGTGAGCCATGGACGCTGAGCCTGTGCGTCCGGAGCCTGTGCTCCGCAACGGGAGAGGCCACAACAGTGAGAGGCCCGCGTACCGCAAAAAACAACAACAACAAAAAAAAACATTTAGAGAAGAGCAAACACCTATCCTTCTCAAACTCTCCCAAAAGATAGCAGAGGGAGGAACACTCTCAAACTCATTCTACTAGGCCACCATCCCCCTGATACCAAAACCAGACAAAGATGTCACAAAGAAAGAAAACTACAGGCCAATATCACTGATGAACATAGATGCAAAGATCCTCAACACAATCCTAGCAAACAGAATCCAGCAGCACATTAAAAGGATCATACACCATGATCAAGTGGGGTTTATTCCAGGAATGCAAGGATTCTTCAATATATGCAAATCAATGTGATAAAGCATATTAACAAATTGAAGGAGAAAAAACATATGATCTTCTCAATAGATGCAGAAAAAGCCTTTGACAAAATTCAACACCCATTTATGATAAAAACCCTCCAGAAAGTAGGCATAGAGGAAACTTATCTCAACATTATAAAAACCATATATGAGGCTTCCCTGGTGGCACAGTGGTTGAGAGTCCGCCTGCCGATGCAGGGGACACGGGTTCGTGCCCCGGTCCGGGAGGATCCCATATGCTGCGGAGTGGCTGGGCCCGTGAGCCATGGCCGCTGAGCCTGAGCGTCCGGAGCCTGTGCTCCGCAGCGGGAGAGGCCACAATAGTGAGAGGCAAAAAAAAAAAAAAAAAAAAAAAAAACCATATATGACAAACCCACAGCCAGCAACGTTCTCAATGGTGAAAAACTGAAACCATTTCCTCTGAGATCAGGAACAAGACAAGGTTGTCCACTCTCACCACTGTTATTCAACATAGTTTTGGAAGTTTTGGCCAGAGCAATCAGAGAAGAAAGAAATAAAAGGAATCCAAATTGGAAAAGAAGAAGTAAAGCTGTCACTGTTTGCAGATGACATGATACTATACATAGAGAATCCTAAAGATGCTACCAGAAAACTACTAGAGCTAATCAATGAATTTGGTAAAGTAGCAGGATACAAAATTAATGCACAGAAATCTCTTGCATTCCTCTACACTAATGATTCAAAGTTTGAAAGAGAAATTAAGAAACACTCCCATTTACCATTGCAACAAAAAGAATAAAATACCTAGGAATAAACCTATCTAAGGAGACAAAAGACCTGTGTGCAGAGAGCTATAAGACACTGATGAAAGAAATTAAAGGTGATACAAACAGCTGGAGAGATATACCATGTTCTTTGATTGGAAGAATCAACATTGTGAAAATGACTATACTACCCAAAGCAATCCACAGATTCAATGAAATCCCTATCAAACTACCTATGGCATTTTTCATAGAACTAGAACAAAAAATTTCACAATTTGTATGGAAACACAAAAGACCCCGAATAGCCAAAGCAGTCTTGAGAAAGAAAAACGGAGCTGGAGGAATCAGGCTCCTGGACTTCAGACTATACCACAAAGCTACAGTAATCAAGACGGTATTGTAATGGCACAAAAACAGAAATATAGACCAATGGAACAGGATAGAAGGCCCAGAGATAAACCCACACACATATGGTCACCTTATCTTTGATAATGGAGGCAAGAATATACAATGGAGAAAAGACAGCCTCTTCAATAAGTGGTGCTGGGAAAACTGGACAGCTACATGTAAAAGAATGAAGTTAGAACACTCCCTAATACCATACACAAAAATAAACTCAAATGGATTAAAGACCGAAATGTAAGGCCAGACATTATAAAACTTTTAGAGGAAAACATAGACAGAACACTCTGTGACATAAATCACAGCAAGATCCTTTTTGACCCACCTTCTAGAGACATGGAAATAAAAACACAAATAAACAAATGGTACGTAATGAAACTTAAAAGCTTTTGCACAGCAGAGGAAACCCTGAACAAGATGAAAAGACAGCCCTCAGAATGGGAGAAAATATTTGCAAATGAAGCAACTGACAAAGGATTAATCTCCAAAATTTACAAGCAGCTCATGCAGCTCAATATCAAAAAACAAACAACCCAATCCAAAAATGGGCAGAAGACCTAAATAGACATTTCTCTGAAGAAGATATACAGATTGCCAACAAACACATGAAAGGATGCTCAACATCACTAATCATTAGAGAAATGCAAATCAAAACTACAATGAGGTATCACCTCACACCAGTCAGAATGGCCATCATCAAAAAATATGCAAACAGTAAATGTTGGAGAGGGTGTGGAGAAAAGGGAACCCTCTTGCACTGTTGGTGGGAACGTAAATTGATACAGCCACTATGGAGAACAGTATGCAGGTTCCTTAAGAAACTAAAAGTAGAACTACCATATGACCCAGCAATCCCACTACTGGGCATATACCCTGAGAAAACCATAATTCAAAAAGAGTCATGTACCACAATGTTCACTGCAGCTGTATTTACTATAGCCCGGACATGGAAGTAAACTAAAGAAGTAAACATAAAGAAGATGTGGCACATATATACAATGCAATGTTACTCAGCCATAAAAAAAAAACGAAAGTGAGTTATTTGTAGTGAGGTCGATGGACCTAGAGACTGTCATACAGAGTGAAGTAAGTCAGAAAGAGAAAAATAAATACCATATGCTAACACATATATATGGAATCTAAAAAAAAATGGTTCTGAAGAACCTAGGGGCAGGACAGGAGTAAAGATGCAGACGTAGAGAATGTACTTGAGGACATGTGGAGGGGGAAGGGTAAGCTGGGATGAAGTGAGAGAGTGGTACTGACATATGCACTACCAAATGTAAAATAGATATCTAGTGGGAAGCAGTCGCATAGCACAGGGAGATCAGCTCCGTGCTTTGTGTCCACCTAGAGGCGTGGGATAGGGAGGGTGGGAGGGAGATGCAAGAGGGTGGAGATATGGGGATATATATATATGTATAGCTGATTTACTTTGTTATAAAGTGGAAACTAACACACCATTGTAAAGCAAGTATACTCCAGTAAAGATGTTAAAAATAAATAAATGAAGCTAGATATGAAATGTTAAAAAAAAAAACTTTAAGAGCAATTTACCTGTTCATATCTTTCTTGGCCTCTTAGCAGCATTCAAACCAGTTGACCTGCTTCATGACAACCATTTTATCTTAGCTTATAAGACATAATTTTGTTCCGCATTCCTCCCACCTTTTAAAAGCTCCTTTTCTATCTCTTTTGCTACCTTCTCCTCTTCAGTTTAAGTGCTGGAGCTCCCAGCTCGTTACCAGCTCATCGACTTCTCTGTAACTCCACGCCCGCCCTAGGTGATCATTATGTCAGTGATCCCCAAATGTACACCTGCTCCTGAACTCTAAACTTATGCCTCTAACTTGCCTATTTGACGTCTCCATTTAAATGTCTAATAAGTATCTCACATTTAACATGTCCTAAACAGAACTTCTGATTTCTTTCTTTAACTCTGCCCGGCACCATTCTTGTCCCTCTTTGTGCATTCATTCAGCAACATTTAGCAAGCGTCTTCTATGTACCAAATTCTATTCTAGATACTGCGGATATAGTAGTGAATGAAACAGACAAAAATCCCTGAGGGCAAGTAGTTTACATGCCAGTGGAGGGAGAGGGATCTCAAGGAAGCCAAGCAAATGACTTGTTCAGTCCAAAAAAAGTCCCAGTCCCAGCCACCACCTCTTACCTTGACCATTGCAATAATCTAACTGGTCTCCCTATTCCTACCCTTTTGCTGTCCAATCTCTATATAATGACCAGAGTCATTTGTATAAAACTCAAATATAAACAAAACTTTTAAGTTGGACTCCCCCCGCCAACTTTAAACCTCTAGCAGCTTCCCATTGCCCTTTGAATAAAATCCAAACTTATTCCCATGACCCACAAAGCTCTACATCATCTAGTCCTTCCTGACACTCTGATGCACCCCCTTTGGCACTTGGCTGCAGTCACGCCAACCTCCCTCTGTTTTCTAATCCACTGAGTTGATCCCAGGCCCTTTGCACATGCTATTTCTTCTATCTGGAACACTCTGACCTCAGAATTTGAAGGAGCTGGCCATTTCTTATCATTCAAGAATGTCAACTCAAATATAACCTTATCACTTCCCAGATTTCTCAGTTTAGACCTCCCTTTTCCCTTTATCATGCTCTCTGTCATCACACTATGTTGTATTCTACTTGGCACTTAATCACTGTTTATTTATTTACTTATTATTTGACTTCGTGCACTAAAACACAACTCCATGAGAGCAGTGATATGGTCTGTCTTGTTGGCTACCTTATCACCAGTGCCTAGAACAGTGCCTGACCCACAGAAATTGTTCATAAATATTTGTTCTGTATATAATATATAATATACATAATATTCTAATGAATAAATGAATACATTAATGAATGAGGACATTACCCCTACGCTTGCATAACATGTAATCTTATAAATCTAACGAAGTTGAGATCCACAGGTCAGCTCTAGAGGTGTCCTCCTAGTGAAGCCTCGTTTGAAAAGGAATTCCCATCTTTGCTAGTATCTCACAGATGGTGTAGTGTGCTCTAAGTGCATAGCCCATGGCAGTTAACTGGCGTTTCCTTTGCTCTATTCCTCGACTCATGGACACCTCTCATTACCTAAGCACAGAAGAAGTCTTCCTCTTCCCCACACTGTCCCATCCCCTGGTCTTGCCCCATCTTCCCACTCTCTTTTTCCATTCCAAGCCTCCCAGTTCATCCCATCCTCTCCATCCACTCTTCTCTGGTGTTCACCCATGTGGCTTTCAGTCCCTCACTCTTCAGAGAGAGCCGGGGAGTAGGGAAACTAATAGACAATACCCAAATGCTCAACTGGGGATGGGGGCTGGGGGATATGAAACCTCACCCGTTCATTATTTTTCTTTTTCTTTCTTTTTCTTTTTGCTGTACACGGGCCTGTCACTGCTGCGGAGCACGGGCTCCGGACGCGCAGGCTCAGCGGCCATGGCTCACGGGCCCAGTCGCTCCGCGGCACGTGGGATCCTCCCGGACCCGGGCACGAACCCGCGTCCCCTGCATCGGCAGGTGGACTCTCAACCACTGTGCCACCAGGGAAGCCCCCGTTCATTATTTTTGTCTCAGCACAGTCCATTGGAGGAACTGGGCAAGTAAACTGTCAACTTCTGGTTGATGTGCCAAGAGTTATGATTGTGTTTCCTCTGAGAGAGAAGAAAGGAGCCACATCTAATTCAGACTTGGGGTGAGCACTTCCAAAAGAACAGCTAACCTGTTAAGTTATAGCTCACTTAGCGTACTACACTTCCTACGCAACTTACCGATACCTACACAGCCTACAGTACAACAGGCGCTACCCTAAGTCCTTTTCAGGTAACTTGTTTGAAAGCTCACTCTATGAGGTAACTCTATGAGGCTGGTACTCATTATCCCATTTAATAGATGAGAAAACTGAAATTAAGTAATTTGCTCAAGATCTCATAACCGATAAGTGACTTAACTGGACTTCAAACCCAGGTAGCCTTAACTCCAGTGTCTGGGCTGTTTATCATTATAATACTGCCCCTGACAGAAGACTTCAGTCTTCTCATCACTTGTGATAAACCTTGAAAGAAGAGTAGTTTGTCAGGTGGAGAAGTACGGAGTCATGGTGTACTGGGTGGAGGGAGCACAGGTATACGACAGCAGAAGGGGTTTCAGAAATGACAAGCATTCACTGGGGCTGGAGCAGAGATGCCGTGGTGAGTGATAGAAGCTGTTTTACCAGTTTAAAAAAATTGTAAATCAGAAAGTGAATGCCCAGTGTCTGCTGCTTTCACTTGAAGATTACCCTGTCTGAGATTTACCTTGAATGCAACTAAAAGCACCTTATGTCGTTTGGAGCAAGATTGACAGATTGCTGGAAACAAGTGTATCCATTTAGACTCTTCACATGTCAGTAACCAAGCTCATGAAGGGCCTTGCTTTGCAGCTCAGTCTGATACTGTCTTCAGTTGCTATGTACCTATTCCTACATACAAGAATCAGGAGTAAAGGATGCACAACCAGTCATTCTTCATGGCCTGCATTTTGAACACATAAAAGAAATGGGGAGAACTTGGAGAGTTTGGAAAGGGATGGGCAGAGGCTGGGAGTAAAATTATAACAAATATCTCACAACCTCTCTCTGAATTTGTTAAGAGCTGAACATTTGTGGAATCTGTGGACTGATGCAGGACAGCCGGGCAAACTGGCATTAGAAAGTGAATTTTAAAGGTGGGTCTCCTCCAGAAAGCTCAAGCCAAGCAGACAACGTCTAGATTATTCCCAGTCAGAGTCACTCTCTCTCCCTATGTTTCTCCACCCACCACTCTCACCTCCTTTACTAACAGGTTATACAGAGATGGCTTTGGATGACTTCTTCCTGTATTAACATACTTTGCAATGAGGTAATAGACAGTACTGTCATTAAAGATCTGGAAACACATTAAATCCTTACAGGACTCAGATGCAGCACATTTTATGGATGAAGTGGAACATAGTACGGTAAATTACAACGCCAGTATGGCGACTTCCAAATTGGCTAAAAGATCCTTGTTCCAGTAATTCTTTTTGTTTAAAGTTATCAACCCTAAAAATGATTAAGGAATTTGTTCTAGACCTTCCAGAGGCTGTTAATGTATAGTTAGGAAAGATTTCAAAGCAATTAAAGTTATATGACAATATTGTGAAGTCTTTTTTTTTTTTTTTTTTTTGTGGTACACAGGCCTCTCACTGTTGTGGCCTCTCCCGTTGTGGAGCACAGGCTCCGGACACGCAGGCTCAGCGGCCATGGCTCACGGGCCCAGCCACTCTGTGGCATGTGGGATCTTCCCGGACTGGGGCACGAACCCGTGTCCCCTACATCGGCAGGCGGCCTCTCAACCACTGCGCCACCAGGGAAGCCCTTGTGAAGTCTTTTTAAAAATATGATAAGCCCAGTTGTTTGACCACACAGAGGGTCCTCAACCTACCATGGTTCTACTTACAACTTTTCTGCTTTATGGGTGTGAAAGCAATCAGTAGACATCATACTTTGAATTTTGATATTTTCCCAACCTAATGATATGTGGTATGATACTCTCTAGTGACGCTAGGCAGTAGCAGCGAGCCATAGCTCCCAGACAGCCATGAGAGTAAAAACCGATGCACTTACAACCATCCCCCACCTAAAAAACCATTCTGTTTTTCATTAACTGTAGAGTAGTCAATAAATTACATGAGATAGTCAACACTTAATTATAAAATAGGCTTTGTGTTAGCTGATTTTGCCCAACCCTAGGCTAATGTAAGTGTTCTGAGTACATTTAAGGTAGGCTAGGCTAAGCTATGATGTTCAATAAATTAGGTGTATTGAATGCCTTTTCGCCTTATCATATTTTCAGAGCACGATTGGATTATAAGGGTGTTGAGGAAGATCTGTAACATTGTTTGGATCACAGTTTATGAGTCATTTAAAAATTGCCCCATAACCAATGCAATAGCCCTAAATTTCATATAAAGCTATAAATAATATATTCTGAAAGCAATAGATAGGGGAGAGGAACTAATATATTGCTATTTGGAGTTTATGGGGTTTTTAAATTTTTGATCAATGTTCTCAAGTCAAAAAATTTTTAAAGAAGTATTTTAAAATTATTCGGTGAAAATTGCATATTTTCATGAGTTTTCTAATGACTTATTTTCCAGTGGAAATTCAGAGCCACCTAGTGACCAAAAATAAAATGTCTAAAATAAACATAACCAAAAACAAACAAAACAAAACAAAACAAAAACCCTCCCAGGAAAGAGAAAATCAGTTATTTAACCCTCGTCTTTGATGCCCAAGGATAAAATTATATTCAGCTCAAGTCTACAAAATGAGAGTTCCCAAATTCAATAGAATAAGTCTTTGGCTCATCTGGAGGCTATAAAGAATCCAAACATAGACTTGGAATATGTATGATTAATTTCTGCAGTGTTCAAATACAAATACCACCTTATTGAATGAGATATATGTGGCCTACACAAGTATAAGTTACTCTTCCTCCCAAACTCATACCCCCTTTCTTGATGACAGCTCCACTCTGGAGCGGTTTATGTATTTTCCCTCTGTAGCAAAGAGAAGGTGGGGGCATCTCACAAGAGATAAAACTGATGGTGGAAAAAGTGAGGAAGGTATGGGGCAGTGCTCAATTGCCCAACTGAGGCTTCTGATTCATAGTCATTTTTGAGCAGAAGGATTCGGGCAATTCTATTCTCTTTGCTTTGATTAAATTCAGTGAACCTCTATGGAGTCTTGTTAACTTTCTTGCTAGGCACAGATATGGTAAATCTAAAATGTGTTCATGGAGCCAGGGTGCTCAGCTTGGTTGACATAGAGCAAGTCTGAAAAGACATAATAGGAGATGAGGGTGGAAAGGTAAGACATAGCCATGATGTGGAACAGTGGGACACTTAAGTATTACTTTTTGAGGACTTTGACTAACATCATTGTAAGATTTAAGGCGATTACTGTGGATATAGCATGCTGGGTAAAGAGATGTGGCAGGAAGAGCAGTTAGGTTATTCCAATAGTTCTGGACAGAAGTCATAAGCATACAACCTAGAATTATTAGAGTCAGAAGAGAAACAGTGGTCAGAGAAAAGATGACTCTTTGGTACTGATATGGGGGGAGGAATGAAGGGTGTTATAAAGGGTCATTCCAAAATTTCTGTCCTAGATCATAAGGAAAGAAAAATGATGCCAGTAATAGAAATAAAGCCCCCCAGGGAAGTAGCTGGTGTGTCATGGGGGAGAGCATGAGTTTGGTCCATTCATTCATTCAGATAAATATATGGCGTGCCTGCTATATGAGGATGCTGAGGCTGCAGTGACAACAGACTGCAACAGCCAGTGACCCAGGGAAGGGCAAGTCAGCTCCACTTCTACACCAAGGGGTCAGATTAGATGCAAATGACTATCTCTTTGCCAAGTACATCATCTTATTTTAATTAATTTATTTAAAATCCAGAACAACTCTGAGGGGAAGCTATTTTCATATGTTAATTGTACCAAGGAGGCAACTGAAAGTCAGAGAGATGTAACAGTGAGGTCACAGTCACACAGGAACTCTGTGACAGAGGCAGGCTTTGGGTGCACTGTTTCCAGGACACCTCCTTAGGTCGTCTCCAGGAAGACACAGACAAAGAGGCGAGCAGGCAGGGCCTCCAGGGTTGAGAATGCTATCTGCACCGCTATCAGTGGCCTCTAGCTAAAGGTCTTGTTTCTTCCAATCTGGAGTCTGCATCTCCAGCGTTGTCTTGCACTGCAGCATAGCAGGCCTTACAGTTCTTGTCCCGTATTGTCACCTTCTCATCTGCCCCTTCCTGAACCTTCTGAGCCCTCACAGGCTTCATTGCCTGAACTGGACCCCTGTTCATGGATGGCCATGACATAAAGAAGGGTCAGAGACGAGGCTTTGAGTTCTCAGCCACTTGCTATCAGTGTTTGTTTTTTTTTTTCTGGACCAATCACAGAAACTCCTTAGGGCCTCAGCCTTCTCATCTGTAAAGTGGGAGAAATGCTGCCTGCCTATCAGGATGGTGAGGGTTAAATGAAATAACGTAGCTGTATACGCTTTTGTGGATTATAAAGTTCTACGGAGGGTAAGATGCCTGCATCCTTTCTGATACCCTGACTCAACAGAGCAATCATTTCCTCTTTTTGTTATTCCTACTTGATTCTTCAGGAACTGTGCAGTGCTAACCCAGGAGACCCACCAGCACCTGCCTGACTGAGATTTATACATGCAGATGCCTCTAAATCCAAGCCACTAGTGGCTACTAGACAGGACTGAGGGTTCAGTCCTACTTCTTAGTTTCAACAAGCCTGCATTTAAGTAACTTCTGTATAGTTTGCCCAAAAGCCTTAGTGCAGTTTTACCCATTAATAGTGTCAGAGGTATAAAAACTATAAACTTATAAATAACTTTTTTTGGGAGTGTAATTATTTTCCTTTCTTTTACACATATTTAGTTTTGTAAGTTTTGAGCAATTTTGAAACTTTATGTTTTCTTTTAGTCTCCTGATTGAAGATAGCAAACATTCACTGGAAAGAAAAAAGTATAACTGAAAATTACTTTTTCCAAATTTACAAAACTAAGTGAGTGGAAAAAGAATAAAAATAAACGTTCAAAGGATGTTTTATGTACTTTTTAAACTATGTGTACTTCTGGAGTTCAAACCTAAAACTGCACTAAGGCTTTTGGGATATATTTATAAACTAATGCCATTTTTCTCGGATTTTCTCAAAGTGTGGTCCATGGATGATGGGCACCAGAATCCCGTGGCGTGCTCGTTAAAATGTGAATTCCTGGGCCCTGCTTCAAATCTCTGGGGTAGGGGCCAGGAATCCACATTTTAAACGCATTCCTTAGGTGATTCCTCGTGAACGCATGAACTAATATTTATTTTCAATGCTATAATCTCTTGACCATTCCACAAGAAACAAAGCTTTGGGTTTCATTAATACATTCTCCCTCACCTTGATTTTATCACAGTTATTAATACAATCAGACCCTTCACTTTGGCAGTGACTTACTGGCATTCTCTAATATTCGTCATCTCCAACAGAAAAACTCGAATAGTTTATGGATCCTTTTGTTTCAAAAATTTCAGTCTTAATCCTAGTTTAGAGCCATTACTCCTCTATATAAGAGTAAAAGGCAGTTTTCAACAACTCATATCGCTCAGAATGTAGCCAAGCAATCAATGAAAGCTTCTCTTTGATTTGGCCAGTTGACAGTATTTGTTCTGGCAGTAGTTAGTACATCTAAATATTAACTAATTAATCTAGCTTGTAATATTCGCTGTTGGTTTTGTTGAATGAGGTGGGAGTGGGTCAAAGCTGCAGACCATTCACGGTCTCCAAATGCAAATAAAGCAGCATTTGTTTGTAGGTGGAACCAAATGATTATAAATGAACAGGCGGGCCATCTCCTGGGATTGGACAGAAAGGTCCTGTAAACGGAGAATTGTATCAACAAACAGCTGTTGGGAAAATACTATTATGCTGTAATAGCTGCTATTAAAATCCATTAGCAATCTTGATGGCCTGTTTGAATTTGATGCATCATTTGCTCTGAATAGCATTTTTTCCTAAAGTTTTGTGGTAGAATTTATGCAGATTGATAGGCAACAGCAGTGACATTCTGGGAGATTAATACCGATTACACACTTTTGCCCGCACTGGCTAATCCAGCCCTGAGAATGCTGCAAACACTACAGTTTAATTATCACTGGGGGAAAAATACACAGCATTCAAATGCCCCCAGGGCCTTCTCACACTTAGTGTGAAGCATCCGTTTCGTTTCTATGACAAACGTTTGGTATAAGCGGGTCCCCTGTTTCCCACTTTTTAACAACCCTGGCTTTTCCTCATTCCAGACCCTAGGGAGTCCTCCAGGGAGGACACAATGCTCTCGGGACGCAAGCTTGGCCGAAAACATTATGTATCTAATGAGATTTTGAAAAAACGCATGTGTTGGCAAACAATGCAGTTGTTGGAAGGTGGAGGAAGTGTCCAAAGGTTAGGATGAAATGCAAGGCATCCGAGCCACCGGGAAGAATGGGGAAGTAGCGCCACCTGGCGGCGAGTGAAGCAAAAAGCTTTCAGGGTTTTTGTTAATCCAAAGAGGAGAGCGATCAAGGCCCAGTTTAAGTCAAATTCGCAGTTTCTGCGTGTCCCTTGGGATCAAGGATATATTTCACGCAGATTAGAAGAGGCACCAGGGTAAACATCCTATCCATGTTGGGTGAATTAAACCAAAATGTAATTTTGTATCTCGAAAAAGCAGTTCTTTTTGACAAACACATAAACTTACGAGACCTCTCATCAACTGGGGGATTTTCAGATTTTCACCAAAAAGGGTCTGTGAAGACCTGCATTTTAACAAGGCTCCAGGTATTTGAATGCCTTTTCAAGTTGAAAAAGCAAGGTCGGAGAGGATGGTGCAGTTATCTGGGTTACCTTTTCTTCAGTGAAGGTGCAAAACCTCAGGTAGGTCCCCTATAACCTTTTTCCTTAAGCAAACTCTCATATAACTCACTTAAATTATATTTATCAATGTTGTATATGAAAATAGGAAAACATTGATTTGCTTAAAATTCCACATGATCAATGTTTTAAGTAATTTTAACTAGATCTTAAGTGCACCTTGAGCCAGTTGCCTCCCAAATTTTGGACTCTGGGACTTCAAGTTTTAGAATCAAGCTTTTAATTGGTTGAGAGTTTTAGTTTTTTAAAATGAATGCATTAAAGAAAATGGCAATTTTAGAAGTCCTTTCGTTCTGTTCTTAAAAATTGAGTTCTCTTTAAAAATCCCTTTTACCCTACAGTCCTGTAATATCTGCTCAAGTTATAAGTGAAATAGCAAGCTGGCAGTTGTGGGGGAGTGGGGCCGGGGAGAGCGGGATTTCATTGTTTTTAAATTAAATTGCACTATGTATAAAATAGATAACCAATGAGAACATACTGTATAGCACAGGGAACTCTACTTAATGCTCTGTGGTGACCTGAATGGGAAGGAAGTCCAAAAGGGAGGGGATATATGTATACGTATGGCTGATTCATTTTGCTGTACAGTAGAAACTAACACAACATTGTAAAGCAACTATACTCCAATAAAAATTAATTTTAAGAAATCACCAATGGGCTTCCCTGGTGGCGCAGTGGTTGAGAGTCCGCCTGCCGATGCAGGGGACACGGATTCGTGACCCGGTCCGGGAAGATCCCACATGCCGCGGAGCGGCTGGGCCTGTGAGCCATGGTCACTGAGCCTGCACATCCGGAGTCTGTGCTCCACAACGGGAGAGGCCACAACAGTGAGAGGCCCACGTACCGCCAAAAAAATAAATAAATAAAATAAAAATCACCAAGTCATGACCTGAAAAAAGAATTAATTTATTAAATTACATTTTATATTTAGCCTACTATTCAAAGATACTTTGTTGATTATTTTGGGTTAAGGAACATTGAGTGATAAGAAAAGGACCCAGAAACTCAAAGCATCAGCTAGTGCTGGAACTTCTTATGTTAGGTTGAAAGGCTGCAGGGGGGCAGGGGGGCAGGGAATCTCCCTAAGTTGTTAACTTTGTGCTGTCAGCTGGTCAATACTTAATATTATTGTGCTCTAAATATTTGTGTAACAGCTAGTCTTTATTGAACACTTCCAGTCAGTTCTGCTGTAATGCTGGTTTTGAAAATGTGCATTTATTCCAGTACAACTGATATATTAGGGAACAGTTTCAGCATAATGCAGATTTCATGTTTAATTGTGCATGATTTTGTCCTTGAGAAATACCAGGTGAACACAGAAAACAGCACCTAACTGAATGGAGCCTAGGAGGAACATACAAAACGCGTGTGAATGCACACACACACACACACACATCCCCCTCAAATGTGTACCAGCTACATGTTCACAGCATGTGTTACGAGCCACACCCATCCATGTCTGGTGTTAGAACTTTCAGTCTGATTTCAGATAACCCTCCTTCCACCACTGTCACAGTAACCGCCAAGTTATAACCCTTCCCATGCCCATTTCCGAAAGCAAACTGTAGGTCTTCTTCAAAGTGCTGTATTTATTATAGTATTTATTAGCCACTTACCATGTGTAAAACTGCTACCTTTTTTATTGGGCTCAATGTGTCATCGAAGTTTTTGTGGGTCGTGCCCCGTCTTTATTTTTCCAATAACCTCTGTGTTTTTCACTGGGAGATTTTGCATAGGAATTTTTTAGCCAGCCTGTGCCACATTCTAGCAGAACGAACTGTAGTATACAGCTAGTGCTTCCTATATATTGATTCATTTATTCCTAACAGTGACTCAGTGAAGTAATTACTTTTTTAAATCCTCATTTTACAGATGAGGAAACTGAGGATGGAGACGTTAAGTAAACTGTCCAAGGTCTGTTATTGACATTGAAAATCTGGTTTCATCCGCAGTGGCTGTTTCCTACTGTCTTGGCATATACTGGTCACAGAACAGATGAAGTCCCTGTTGAGCATCGTTCTGTTGATGAACGCTGTTCGGAATGTTATTCTGAAATCTTCACTTCTGTCTGTTCCTCATTGCTCAGAGTCCTGCCCTTTGCTATCTGTTCTTCCCATTGTAAATGTCAGGCCCTGCTTGACCACTGGGCAAATTCCCCTCCTCCTTTACATCTCAACTCAAATGCCAGCTTCATGAGGGAGCCTTCCCTGACTTCTCCAGGCAAGCTTGTAGATTCCTTCTCTTCTGCTTCCAATTAATGCTCTTTGTTTATACGTCCGTGGGACAACCTAGAATCTTATATGCTTAGCTGCATTAGGATTGCAAACTCCTTTAGGGTAAGAAGCTTAACACATTTTTTTATATCCCCAGAGTCTGATACTTGGTATTCACTTCTCCATCCATTCACTCATCCACTTTTTTATTTGTTCATCCACTCATTCACTCACTCACCCATTTATGTATTTATTCAATAAATATTTATTGAACATCTACCATGGGCCAGCCAGTGATTTAGGTATCAGCAGCAGAGTATGAACATGACAAAGTCCCTGCTGTCATGGACCTAACATTCTGTTGGGGTCAAGGGAGATGGACGATAAAGTAAGCAAGTAAATATACAGTATGATTTCAGGTTCTTCAAAATGCCCTGAAGAAAAAGAAATCAGGGTCAGGGACTACAGAAGGCCTTCAGTAAATATCTGTTTAATAAATAGTTGAATGAATAAGAAAGATAAATAAGTAACAAGGTGGAAAAGAGTGAAAAGGAAAGCTATAAATCTCTGTCAAAGCTTTAAGAACCAAAGTGATGGATTTATGAAATGCCCTATATAATTGATCAAATGGAAAGCAAGTACATGAATTGCCAGGATACCTCTGCAGGCATCTAAAGGAATCAAAAAATAGGAGTTTGGCCTGGAAAATCCAGCAAAAAGTTGAGTTAATGTTAGAACTACTTGAGGATACTTTTTAAAAAATGATGCTCATCCTTGCCCATATGAAAAAGTCCATCAGTAAGAGATTCATTAGGATATGATAGAATGTTTTCTGTGGAGCTGGTGAGGTTGGGATGTCCTGGAACATTTTTATTCCTGAGTAAGAGAGTAAAAGCAGAAAGGGGCAGTGCTAACGTTTCAGAGACAAGCCTGTGACTCTGCTTTTTCTTTGCCAGATCAGCAGATCCTGTGTACTCCCAACCTGAGTTAGTCCTAAAGCCAGCTTTTCTATACGTGCGCTCACACATGCATCCTTCCCACTGCAAGGGGCTGGCCTTTTTTAAAAGGGACTAGGTGTAGAGAAGAGAGGCCGGCAAAAATGCATGTTGGAAATAATTCCAGACCGTTGAGTCATGAGACCTGAGTTCTGGTCCTTTGCCTCATAACAGCCGTGCGACCTTTTACAAGTTTACAATCTGAAACATGACAGATTTTGACTAGATCCATGGTTATCAACCCTGAGGACACATTGGAATCATTTAGGCAACTTTAAAATTATAGTACTTGGACTCTGGAGTCAGTATGCCTATAGTACTTGGACTCTGGAGTCAGTATGCCTGACTCCTAATCCTGGATCCATGCCTTTTAGAGCATGTGGTCTTGGGAAAGTTACTTAATTCTTCTGTGCCTCAGTCTTCCACCTCTGTAGATTGGGAATGATATTAACATCAGTACTAACCTACCTAGAAGGATGATTTTGAATAACAAATTAACGAATCTATGTCCTATGCTCAGAGCAGGGCTTACCATGTTGTGAGCACTCAAATATTCATTGTTATTATCAACATTCTATTCGAGGGAGTCAAAATCCATAGGAAAAAGCTTAAGGAGACAATTTTGCCTCCGTATAAGGAAAAAACGTCCTAATGGACCTATCCAAAGATGGAATGAGCCATCTCAGCTGGCCACGGCTTTTCTATCTGTGGAAACGTTCAACCTCAGGTTATGTAACCATTTGGCAGAATGAGGTATAAGAAATTTAATATTTAATAATTGGGTGGGTGATTGAACTAAATGGCCTTTACAGCCCATCTCAAACCAGCATTCAGTCTTGCTCTCACTTTAATTCTAAAATTATACGATTTTATGAAGAACTTAACTAAGCTATCTCTCTTGAGGAGAAGAAATTTCAAAGGATAACCCCAAATGGTGTCCTGGGTTTTCTTGAGATCCAGATTTGATAATTCTCTACATTGAAATTGAGTTGGAGAAAAATCCACTGCTTTGAAAGTCATCACTAGTTTTGTAAACAATATGATCTGAATATTCCCTGTTTCCTTTCTGTCACAATAACTAATCAAATCTATTTAGTTATTCATTTTGGCTTGAAGTTGGCGGGATTAGCGAGAATTTCTAGTAATAGTTTCTATGAGAAATTTTTTCCATATATGGCGATTTCAACAAAGCAAACATTCTGCCACATTCCATTATGGATTTGTCTGGTATGCTTCCCAAGAAGATACACTTTTAGACTTCTTCTGCTCCCTCTGACAAGGGCAGAGGGGGATCTGAGATATAGAGAACAGTCATTTACTGATCTGATTGTGGCAAAGGATCTCTTACTCTTTAAAAAAGTGAAATATAAAATGGAAAGTGTTTTTGTTCACAGAAATTATCCAAAGTAAAATCTGCTGGCATGGAGCCTGGAAGAAATATTAACTTAAGTGTATTTTTAATTCTAGACCTTTCTTTAAATCTCTAAATTTCAGTAACTTCATTGATGAGTATCAGTGTTATCGACCTTACTGAGGTTCGTGTGTGTGTGTGTGTGTGTGTGTGCCCCAGGGTATTGCTGCCATCTGTCAGTGAAGAATATCCAGCATTCTTGCAACGAACAGCTGTTTATATCCATCCAGACTGCTTAGCAGCGTGTATGAGAAGAGGTGATTTGTGAGGCCAAAGGCAAGTTCCACTTCTTTTGTATTATGTGTATGTTAACGGTTCAGATTTAGGTGGGCTCAAGTGTGGAGCCGAAGAGCTTGGCAAGACGATACAGCAGGGACCTTCTGTTGAACATTAATCATTTCTTTTCTTAAACTTTATACTTGTCTCCTAGTACAGCTTGGTAAATAACAGTGCATTTCTATGCCCTTTGCGTTTTGCAGCAGAGGCTCAATTGTGGTCCACATTCCCGCCAACTATCCTTTGGGAATGCGTTAGCAACTTCCAAATGCTGTTTTTAGATCTGACCATCAATTAATTTCTAGACACATAAATCCCTCTAGAGGTATCATATAGCTCTCTTGGTTTTCACACAAGCACCTCAAACTCACAAGACAAATGTGAACTTGTTCCCTTCTCTCTAATCCCATTGCTACTGCCTTCGTTCAAGACCTCTTCTTGTTTTACCCAGAATATAGCAACCAAGACAGCAACTAGCTCATGGGCACCTTTTTGCAAATTACGGCAAGACTGCTTCCTTCTGTTGATAATGCCCCACCCCCAGAAGTGGCTTTGTGCGTGGATCATGGCCTGGATCACGGACAGGATTTCAGCCCCGTTTCTCCCCTCTTGTTGGATACCTGAGCTCTGAGCACAGCCTGCAAGTAGCAGTCCTGCTAGGGAGACTCTTAGGGAGCCAGCTCTTTGTAACTGGCTCTCTGATCTTGAATACAAATCATCTCCAGTCTGCCCTTCACAATAAAATGTAAATCAAATCACACTGTGCTCCCTTCTTAAAATCTTCATGGCTCTCCAGACCTCCTGGTTGAAGTGGAACTGCCCTGCACGGCAGACAAAGGCATTGAACTTCTGATCCTCGTACCAACCTGCACTCCCTCGGATAACATCAGGATTTCTTTGCATTATCTTAGGGGAAGAAGGCCTTCTGAGTGATGGGAAATGTCTGAACTTTGGCCAGAATTCCTAGTAGAACAGAAGTGGAGAGAACAGAGGGAGAAGGGTGGATATTAAGGAAGATAAAAGAGCTGGTTTCAAAAAGAAGAGATGCCCCGAAGGGATTTGTCACCATGCTGAAGCAGTATTGCTTGAGGAATTCCTTCAAGGCTTTATTTCTTAAGGAGGCCAGTCGATTTTCTCCCCTTCGAGTTGTCTTCCCACATCCAGGAAGCAACTGTGCAGAAGCGCTGATAGTGAAGCAGAGGGCAGAGCTCTGGGGTTTGAACTGAGGCTCCTCCTCTGACCACCTGTGTGACCCTTGGCAAGTTGCTACCCCCTCTGCGCCACAGTCTCCTCAGCACCACAATGGGGAAGGTAATAGGACTGTTGTGGAAGATAGATGAAAATGAAATAATGTGTTTAAAGACCCTAGTACAATTCCTGGCACATCAAAGAATCAATAAATGTTAACTTTTGCATTAGTTAGGACTCTGCTTTTAGATAGAAAACCAACTTGACTCTAGTTAACCTCCCCTGGCCAAAGGGAAAAAAAAAAAGGCACGGGTTTCACTGGCTCATATTACTAACCCAAGGACTCTCCACCTCCTAGCTCTGCTTCCCTCTGGATCTCCCTCGTTCTGCCCTTCGAGGCACGGGGGCTGTCAGCTGCTCTAGACACGCTTAGGAAAGTTTCACTGTCAGAGACAAAAAACTTCTCTCTCTAAGCTCGGGAGGGCACTGATTGAGGCTTGTAGGGACACACCCCTTCCCTTTACCCGTTCCCAAGAGTAGTGAGAGTAAGGTACTATGGTTAGCCCAGCCTGAATCAGCTGCCCATCCCTCTGGCCAATGAGAAGGGTCTGTTAACAGGAGAGTAAAGTGCTGGGCAGACTAAAGCAATAGTCACCTACTACTGTTTTCTTCCTTTTCCAGCAAAGGAAGGTAACCTATTAGCCAAAATCAGGACCCACTGAAGCAATAGCTGCATGGTCTTAGTATGGCAATACGTGATTAGCCACTCAAGATGGCTGTTCTCTTGCTCTCTGTACATCCCCCTGCTTGACCAGTCTCTGCCTCACCTACACCCTACTCACCTGACTGACCTTCTCATAGAGCCTAATCAGTAAAATGCCTACATAATTGCTCTGGGCCCCAGCTGGTGATTGTTCCCATCTTTAGATCAGAACATCTCCATTGTGATAGCTTATCAAAGGGGCGGTGAGGGGCGTGCTTCTCTGCTGGTTTCCTTGGTAACTGATGAGCCAGCCTGACGTCAGTTGCCCCTATAACTGGCCACTTCCCTCCCTCTACCCAAGCAGAGACTGCCGCTGCCTTGTCCTGTCCGCTGTCTGCCGTCCACAATGGGGTGCCGCTCCAGAGCCTTGCTTCAGACATGTAAGCTCCCCCCATCCATTAAACCGTTGATGTCTCTGTGGCTGACTCTGGGCCCTTTCTTCGGTCTTGAGCCTGGGCAAGTACAGGGCTTGCAGGACTCTGGGGTGTAGCCCAAAGGGCAACTTGGTGGGGGAGAGTCTGGGGTTGACCTGAGACATTCTCCTAGGGAACAGCCACTCCTAGGTAAAGCCAACCCAGCTGTGAGGCGCCACCTAAAGACGCTCCTCAAGGCGTAGAATGGTGGGCAGTATCCTTTGATCTGATCTCCGAAACAAGGTTCAGGGTAGAGCCGTATGGAGCCCTGGCAGATGGGTGAGGCACGGCCATGGTGAATGGAGGTGAGAGCTACGAATTATACTGGCTGGGACTCAGGAGTCAGGGCTTTTTTCCCAAGGAGGATTAAACAGGGGGGTTCATGATTAGGGGTAGGAGGGGGGTAGGGAAAGGAAGAGAGAGATTGTCCACCACGTGAGGGACATTGCAGGAACTTGGAAGGCAACGCTAGGGTATGCCTTTGTAAACCAGACTAGCGAGTTCAGCAAGTGGTTTTGAGTGGGACGGGTATGCGGGCTGCCTAAGTTCAATGCTGAGTATGCAGGAGGGCTTGAGGAGGGGCAGCTGTGGAGAAGCAGGGAAACGAGGCAGGAGCAGACAGCCCCACCCTTGGGGTAGACGAAGCCCTGACCTGTGTAGTCCTCCCTGGACCCTTTGTCATCCAGCCCGTCACCAGAGACGTGTCTCCCCGCTAAAGGAAGTCTAGTGTGGTCCACCCTTTATTCTAGAAGGAATTTTCCCTAATCACTCATCTAGTGCTTTAACTTCAACTCCCTTTATTGCTTTGACCTTGGAGTGTTTGGTTTGCCTAGTTTAAATCTTATAAGGATATTTGCCAACTGAATAGAGGATTATAATAACACAGACCGCAAACTTGGCACGGGAGACACATCTGCAGAGTTGTTTCCTGTTTGGTTGGATAATGACTTGCATTCCGTTCGAAGGAACTGACTAACAAATGAGCTGCTGAAGGCGCCTCAGTTAACTCTTATCACCACAAGTGCTTAGTAGTGCGCGTAGATGAGCTTGAGCATTTTACCCAGACTCTCTACCGCATAAACTGAAAACAAACTCATGGTTCTTTTTATTATTCTCTCATTTTCTTTTTATTGTATTTTTAAAATTACAGATATATACATGCTTGTTTTATTAAGAAAATGGTATAAAACACATAAAGAAACAGTAGGTAAATTATCCTGTATTCACGCACCTTCAATTACCTTCCCCCAAGGTAACTAAACAAATTCTGTTTACACAATTGCATACAGACATATGTACATATACATGGAACATATATATGGAATTATGGAATATGGAATTATATTTTTGTTAACAATAGGATCATGCTATATACATTATTCTGGAATTTTCTTTTTTCTCTTCACGGTATGTCAAGTAAGGATCTATACCTAACTCAGTCTTTTAATGTCAAATGATCTTCCTTTCCGTGGTTGAATGGGACATGACTGTCATTTTATGGGGAGAGACTGTCCCCACAGAGGGACAGTCAAACTGTTTCCAACTTTTTGCCACCACAAAACAATGTTGCATTAACTATCCTTATAAATATATCCTTACATCGTATTTCTTTTATTTCATAGAATGGTTTTGCAAAACTACTGTTGATTCATAAACTCTCTATTTTTAATATTAATAATGTCAGATTATTTTCCACAATTTTGTTGTAATCTACACTCTTACAGCTGTATTTGAGAGAACTGCTTTCCTGTATCCTGAGCACCTCTAGACGTTTTTTCCCTTTAAAATGTTAGACAGCTTGATAGAAAAAATGGTATCACATGTGTATTTAATTTGCTTTTTCCTTGGTTACTTGTGAGATCGAACTTTTTGTCGTATGTTCATTGACCATTTATTTTTCTTCTCTCAATTGCAAGTTGATTTCTTTTCTTTTTAAATTGACTTGTCTGCCTTTTTTCTTATTGGTTTTTTGGAAGGTTATGTATGTTAGGGATGAATAGTTGTTTTGTCATAAGTGCTACAGATAATTTTCCCAGTCCATTATTTGTCTTTTGACTTTGTGATGTGTTAAAACACCACTTTAATTTTTTTTAATTTTATAAAGGAAAATATCTTCTTTCCTTCATGGTCATTGAATCGTTGGGTGTTCTTAATAAGCTCTCCCGAGTACAGGATTATATAAATAGTCTCCTTGATTTTTTTCAAATAGTTTATTTTTTAACTTTTTTACATGTACATCTTTAATCCAGCTGGAATTTAAGTTTAGCATTCTTTCTTCAGGTGTGTAACAATTATGTCGATATCATTTATAAGTCAAAATACTCATTTCCCACTGAGTTTGCAACACCAGCCTTGTTATATATTAAATTTCTATATATGCTTCCTGGACTCTGTAGTCTGGCTCATGAATCTATCGCTGGTGCTGTTAGCTGGCGTACTCTTTTTGCGATTATACCAAACATATCTTGATAACATCAGGAGAGATCACAACTTAATTTTGTAGTTTAGGGAGGAATCACAGAAAGAAAAACCGTCTTGTGATATTTGAGAACTAACACTGTTAGTGTATTTGATCTAAAAACTGACAGAGAAGTGAGTACTACTTACAGCTACAGTGCTTCTATAGGCCATATTTTTATTGATCAGCAAATGTATTATACTTAATGGAAACTTTTGGTTCATATGCATAAATGTTACTTTAAAAATGTTTATGAGTATAACCTGAGCCATAAAGGCTTGACTAGAAATCCTCTTTGAAATCTTTTTTTTTTTTTTTTTGCGGTACGCGGGCCTCTCACTGTTGTGGCCTCTCCCGTTGCGGAGCACAGGCTCCGGACGCGCAGGCTCAGCGGCATGTGGGATCTTCGCGGACCGCGGCACGAACCCACGTCCCCTGCATCGGCAGGCGGACTCTCAACCACTGCACCACCAGGGAAGCCCCCTCTTTGAAATCTTAATTTGGCCCCAGCTCTGGGAAAGAATTCACCTGGTATGGAGTTCAAGCCTTACTAATTTAGATAAACGCCAAGAAAGGCCAAAATGAATGTGATATGAGTTAGATTATTTTTTTAAATAAAAAAGTTTTCTTACTTCTGAAAACATATAAAAACTTGAATCAGACAACAGATACCTGAATTTCCTCTAGTTATCAGGTTATCTACCTTGATCACTGAGAGATTTCTACTTAAACATTTTAATTATTAAAATGTTTAATTAGGGCTTCCCTGGTGGCGCAGTGGTTGAGAGTCCGCCTGCCGATGCAGGGGACACGGGTTCGTGCCCCGGTCTGGGAAGATCCCACATGCCGCGGAGCGGCTGGGCCCGTGAGCCATGGCCGCTGAGCCTGCGCGTCCGGAGCCTGTCCTCCGCAACGGGAGAGGCCACAACAGTGAGAGGCCCGCGTAACGCATAAAAAAAAAAAAAAAAAAAAAAAAAAAATGTTTAATTAAAGGTTTTAAAAGTTATCCTTAAGCAAGTAAAACATTTCTCTTGCAGCGTTTGGGAACCACTCAATGTTTTCATTGAGAAAACGAATGTAAATTTTGGACAGTCTGCCATTTAAACTAATTAGAGTTTATATTAACGAGATTTTACTTTAATACCTTCTGTCTCTCTCCTCTGAATTGACTCATGTTGGTGGTCAATCAGATGACCTCTCCATACCTAATTCTAAATTTATGTCAGCGTATAATTGGAAGAGACTGAGCAATGGTTATTCAATATTTAAAATCGAATTGAGAATTAGTCCATGTCTATAATCCCTCATCTGCAATTCTGAAATCCAAAAAACTCTGAAAAAAACTACGATTTAAAAAAATCTTTGGAAATGGTACAGATGAACCAGTGTGCAGGGCAGAAATTGAGACACAGATGTAGAGAACAAACGTATGGACACCAAGGGGGGAAAGCAGCGGGTGGTGTCGTGGTGGGGGGATGAATTGGGAGATTGGGATTGACATGTATACACTAATCTGTATAAAATAGATAACTAATAAGAACCTGCTGTATAAAAAAATAAATAAAATTCAAAAAAATTTTTTAAAAATAAAATCTTTGGCAGCAAACTCTGACCTGATATTTAGTCTTTATCCCACCATACACATTTTGTTGCATAAATATTTGTCTGTTTTCAGGGGGCTGCCCTAGCAAATTGTCATCATGTGCAACACATTACCTTTCTCAAGTAAAAATAAATCCTGAATTACAAATACCTGTATTTTGGAAAGGCTCAGTGGAACTTTTTGTTACCGTTATTAATGAAGGCATTAATGAATATTAATAGCATCATTTAGCGAGTACTTAGTATAAAGGCGCTGCTTTAAACTGTGAGCTTGAGGCTGTAACTCTTCACATTGAGACGCTTAAAGACAGAGTTGTGTTGGATGCAGCCGTTATCCCAACAAGAAACTCGAGCGTTTATTCTCATATCTTCTGTATATTTGCCTATGAGACTTTTCTCTTACCCCCTGTGTCCCTGTGTCAATTCTGGGATTGGTGTTCTGGGTGGAAAATAGGGTTGTATACAAAATCACTTATTTTTCTACCCACAAGTATCTTCTTAGAGGCAAAGAGATGGATATCTTTGCTGTCAGTTCCTCAAAGCACTTGTTCTTGCCCTGGATGAGAATAATGGACCATCCTGAGGAATCCACTCATAATGTAGTTTGGTCAAGGTCCTTAAGCCCTTAGCTCCTCTTTGTTTCAGTTTCCTCACTTATCGGATGAGCTCAAAAGCCAGCTTTACCCATTTCACAGGGTGATTGTGAGGCTCTGATGAGGTAATATATGCAAAGGGCTGTGAAACGTAAAGTGGTCTGTGACACATATGCCTTTCACTTCATCCCTGTAAAAATATCTTCCCAAAACAAAGTATCTTGAATTCTAAAATATGACAATCAACAGTCCTTCATGTTCAGAGTTCTAAACAGAGGTTACCTAGAGTTGGATCCTCAAAAGAAGGAAAGCAATGAAAGCCAGGAAGACTCTGAGCATGCACTGAAATGCACGTCCCTCAACAACCATAATCTTGAGGCCAAAGTTGTCGCTTAGGAACCTGCCATCTTCAGAGCGTCAGTAAGCCTGCAGACCCGCAGTGGTTAAATCAATAGTTAATGATGTTCGTCATGTAATTTGAGCCTCTAGTTTGTTTATGCTAGACCAACTTTATCCATACTCCAAACAAATTATCGCTTATAATTACCAGCCCGAAGATAAATCTCTAAATGTTTTTCTGATGATAGTGCTGTGGTTGGCAGGTGTTAAAAGTGCCTCCCAGGGACAAAGATTGAAGATGAGCTTGTTTCCGCAAATCCTTCAGGCGAGGATGTTGCGCTTTCTATCCTGCCATGTGCAAAGGAGCCTTGTATGGTGCCCCGTTAATGAAATCTAATAGGCAAAGGTCGTATATCTTTACAAAGAAAAATGCAAAGCTGGTAATGTGATAAATGGGCTCTGTGGGGCTCAGTGGACGAGGTTTGGTGAGAAAACTCATGTTTAAACAGTCAGCATGGTTTTCTCTCTAATGTTTATGCCTTAAATATCACCCCATAGTGTTTCTCCTCACCTGGTAGAATGATTAAAATAAATACAAAAATAAGAAATCTATATGTCTTTAGTGCTTTGAACCACAGTGACTGGTCATCCAGTGTTAACATTAAATATTATCCAGCAGAACAAGCAGTTTGCCTTACAGAAAAGCTTTAAAGACATCCTTTTGTAAACCTATTTATCAATGTGTCAATGTCTCTTAAAGGCGGAAGTCTTAGCATTAACCCAAGCATATAGATTCTATCGGCATACTAAATAATGCATGCAGATGTGCAAGGTTGTATCCAAAATTTTGTGCTGTTTGGACATAGACTGAAAACCAATATGCTTAGAGCTAAAATGCAAAAATAAGTTAAATCCAGAATTATGAAGAGTTAAATAAATCAGATATTGTTGAATTGAATCACTGCTCGTTTTAGGAGAAGCTGCCAGTTCATTTGCTATAGTTGTACTGCTGAGCTAAGAGACAGTTCAATAAATCAACTCAAGCTTGATGGATTCTTCAATTCATTGAAATGAGTGCGTGGAAGAGAAAAGAAATCTCTTAGTATTCCCTCTTTGACAAAAGGGGACGCAAAGAGCCTGAATGGATGAATGGTTGATTAATTTTGCCAGAAATTTTCTTGACAGCAGGAAATGTGTTTTTGCATTACTCTGTTTGCCTGGGATTTATTTGGTAGAATATGAATTATTGCATGTAAATTTGTACCTGAGGCTATGTTGCTAAAGTAGATAGCTCCTGGTGAGGTTTCTGACTATGGGATCTGTGATATTTCTGTATGGTCTTGCACTCTGCACCCTTACGTGTTGCCCTACAGCAGTTTATATAAGTGTCTGCTCTCACTGATGTTAGTAGTAAAGTCAAGCACTGCCAGTGATTCAATATTGAGCTTGGTTTGAGTGATCATCTGTGCCCCTCTCAAGGAAGGATGGGGCTGGAGGCAACCAACTGATGCTTGATAATTCCTAGACTCATCAACCTGGCAGTTTACTTAGAGACTCTTACCTTTTGCCTTCTCTTCCTTATTTAAAGGTATCTCCTTGTGCTTCTGTTTACAGTAAGCCTACAAATAAACATGTTTCTTAGTTTTATCGCATCAAGAAGGGATACAGCTGGGCTTCCCTGGTGGCGCAGTGGTTGAGAGTCCGCCTGCAGATGCAGGGGACACGGGTTCGTGCCCTGGTCCAGGTTCAGTTTTTTTTGGACAGTGTATTCTTTTTTTTTAATTTGCAATTTTATTAGTAATGTGTTCTTTTTTAAATTGCGGTATAATTGTTTTACAGTGTTGTGTTAGTTTCTACTGTATAGCGAAGCGGATTTCCCTGTGCGGTACAGTGAAGTGGAGTTTCCTGTGCTATACAGCAAGTTTTCATTAGTTATGTATTTTATACATATTGGTGTATATATGTCAATCCCAATCTCCCAATTCATCCCACCCCCCTTTCCCCGCTTGGTGTCCACACGCTTGTTCTCTACATCTGTGTCTCTATTTCTGTCTTGCACACCGGTTCATCTGTACCATTTTTCTAGATTCCACATATATGCGTTTAGTATACGATATTTGTTTTTTTGACTTACTTCACTCTATATGACAGTCTCTAGGTCCATCCACGTCTCTACAAATGACCTAATTCCGTTCCTTTTAATGGCTGAGCAATATTCCACTGTATATATGTGCCACATCTTCTTTATCCATTCGTCTGGACAGTGTACTCTTTCGGTACTTTTAGCATCTCGTTAAGAAGATTCTTTAGAGGGCACGGAAGCCATCCTAGCCATGGTCTCTGCCTACCAACTGGTCTGAGACACAGGGATTATCACACAGAACATGAGTTAGAAACCACTGTTTTAGGGTGTATCTGGGGACGGGGGCAATTGTGGAGCTTAGAGAAATTGGAGTTAAAGGACCTGCTCCCTGAGGAGGAGGAAGGCCGGCACGAGCGGAGCAGGATTTGGAGGGGGAGCGGGTGGAAGGGCAGTGCACTCCTAGCAAGGGCACCCTCAGCCTGTTCCAGATTCTCCAAATTAGAGGCAGAAAATGCATCTCGGAATTGAAGAATGCTGTCCACCTGTCGAGTGTCCCAACTTGCAAATGTATGTGAGGCATTTCTCTAGGAAGTTTCTGTTCAGTAAGCAGTGCTGGGGATGAGGTATCAGTGTGTGCAGCGGGGGTCTCTGAATAGGAGGAAATTGGTTTCTGTCCAAACTTCTAGGCCCTGGGTGGGCCTATTGGCCTTGTTGGTGACCGTTTAGGCTGAGAGTGAAAACAGAGTTAAGAATAATAGGGAAAAATCAGGGAGATGGGTAAAGATACACAGACGTGAGCCATGGCCCAGGGACCAGTGGTCACCGGAGGACCCTCTTCTCCCTCATTCAGTCCATCTGAGTAGGAGCATCCTGGAAGCAGGAGAAACGATGCTCTTTGAGCCTCACTAATGGACATCTCCATCCCCAGGAGAAACCAGTCACAGACAAACTGCATACTCTTAAATTAGTTGGGCCTGCTAATTAGAGACTATGGAGAACTGGGTTGCTTGCCTTTGCAGCTGTATAAGAAATAAGGAGCTTTAACAGTGGCCTGATTCTACAGTTAGGGCAAAGGAAGACAACAAAATAAGATAATTTAAAACTCAAATATCTGCCGTATTTTAGGGTTACCATAATGGAGATCAAAGATAATTATGCGTATTATTTTCAGGAATCCCAAATATAAAGTTTGGTTTTAAAAATGCCCTATTTACCCATAACTGACCTGAATTAATACAGTTTCTCTAGACTTAAAAAAACTCTGGAAAATACCTAGGAAAACTTCATTTTCCTGGCATAGGAAGTAGGTGTTTTAGTAAAATCCTGGCTCTTTCTTTTTAAATCATCCTGCCTTTTCTTTTAAGAGAATCAAAATGCTGTTTATTTTATAAGCATACCAATAATAAACTAAAAGACAATTGATGGAAATTTAAAATTTTTTACCAGCCTAGAAAAGGGAAATATTTGGCCAGTTATTACAGAGTATTTGTGTAGAAGTTCCCCATCTGATGTTTTCTTTTTTTAGGTTCCTCCTGCCTCTTAAACCAGACAGAATTAATGACGTGTCTTGCTTTATGCAGTAATAATATTGATGAAAGAGTCGAATGTGATTTGAATTAAGTTTGCAAGATTCTCCTACTGTTATTCTCTACTCTTCTTAGGGCATTTTTGTCCTGCAGTTGACATTTGACAATGTCTGGAGACGTATTTGATTGTCACACCTCAGAGAGAGAGTTAGCTATTGGCATCTAGTGCGTGGAGGCCAGAGATGCTGCTAAACAGCCAACAATGCACAGGATGGTCCCCACAACAGAGAATGATCCAGCCCCCAAAGTCAGTAATGTCTAGCGAGAAACGCTACTCTAAAGTTATCATTTTTTACCTGTTACGAATCCAGATTTTTTTTTTGTCAGTATTTGGCCTGCTTATAGCCCTTCTATAAATAACTCTTGTATAAACTGATAACATAGAAATACAATTCTTGTCCCACCAGATTTAGCTCAGATACTCTCTGCCTTGTGGGTAGGGCCTGTAGATAATTTCCGATTTGTATTGAAAGCATTTTGATGCCCTACATGTACGGTGCAAATAGCAATGGAATTTTGACGGTTATAGGGGAGATGTGAGCAGGGGCCAAAAAGAGAATCCCTCACACCAACCTGAAAGAATAAAGATTAAGGAGGCTTGACCTCTTTTTCCTGGACTGATGAGATAGCATTATATTTTTCATTAAGTATAATTTTCATTTTATAAGCTTAACATTTTATAGATTTTTTTTATCACTCCTCTTTATAATACCCTTCTTAGTTGGAGTGTAAACGTCCATAAAAATGAAAGTTAACTAAAGTTATCTTTCCAGGTATCATGTCTCCCTATGACTTGGGCTTGGTTGGCTGGAAATAAAATAGGGATTTGGGGAATTACTGATGTGTATGTGTGGGTGTTATAGTGTGTATGGATGTGTGTGTGTGTGTGTGTGTGTGTGTGTGTGTGAGAGAGAGAGAGAGAGAGAGAGAGAGAGAGAGGAGTCCTTGGTGCCTGATAGCTAGGGTGCCCACCTAAAGGTTTAGCTTCTCAGCCCCCCTCTTCGAGGGAATGACTCATACCCATCACTCTTATAACAGGTACCACACCTATATTTTGTGGTCTTCCAATCCACCTCAATTGCTTGTCACAAGGCTAGGCACCCAACCCAACTGGGAACAACCAGAATTCTTTCTCCAGAGTTTTCAAACTCAAGACCAAGAGGGAGTGAGCCTTGACTAAACCTGGAAGGTCTGCCCTGGAGCTGCAGACACCCATGTTTCCCACCACATGGAGCATGCTAGTTGGTCTCAGGAGAGGAGAATGAAGCCAGGAGAAGAGGATGGAGAAGCTGAGTGGCCCCCCCACGTCCCTGGTAACCCTTGCCCTCCTCCCAGCTTGTCCAACAGTTCTTCCTTTGCTTTTTTGAGAACCCTCCCCAGAGCTTTCTGAATTTTTCTTAAGCCAGTTTGAGTTAAGTTTCTGTGTCTTGGGGCCAAGAGAGTCACAACAATACAGCGTCCTTACCTGAAAATGAATTCCTCAAGCTCTCCACACACAGACATCTCCAATGAAAATGAAACCACAGACCCCAGAGTGTATCTGTTTGCAGGAGGGGGT